>NC_090931.1:1010826499-1011129529 GCF_040938575.1 Ambystoma mexicanum | reverse complement strand
ACAATCTCACATTGCTTGTTGGGTGTGACATACTCACCAAGTTCTCTTGATGCGGGGCCGCTCCACTGCGTGCACCCCTCCAAGTGGCTCGCCACCTCCCCTCGTCTGGACCATGTCTGGACACTCGCCAACCACGGGCGGAATACTTCTCAACCGGCTCCCGAGGGCCAATATCCAGATTGCGCTGTCCGGTCTTCTCGTAGTTCCGCGATGGTCCTGTAGTCTTCAAAAAGGGGGCAGCGGCAGAGGGGGCCCGCGCCGCCGGGCCTCATTGCAACGAGAGGCCTTGGAAAAATGAAAAGGTAAATCATAAGCAGATCTCAGCAGTGCCTCCAACTTGTCGGGGTGATTATCCCGGGGTCGGCTGAGCCGTCCGCGGACCTCGGGCTGGGAGGCCCCAACTCCTCCCGTGTTCCCCAAAAATGAGTATGAGACACACACAAGAAGCAAGGCGGTTCTGCTGTTTATTAAAACAACGGCCGGGATGGGTCTAGGATCGTACGCGTCCGTCCAGACTCTCAAAATTCGTGGGGCTCGCAGGCCCTTTTTGCCACAGTATGACGCGCTACTTGTGTCACCTGGGAAAGTTAGCGAAAAACCTATTGCCACTCCGGATTGGTTCTTCGAGTGGTAGGGTTAGTATAGCATACATATAGAGAGCAATATTAGTGGTTGAGGATGAGTCAGGTGGTATACTTGGGTTGTCCCTTCTATTAGATAGTTGAAAATTGTTACACGAAGACCCCTGATGATTGGCTAATGTTAGTGGCGTCAGTGATGAGTGCCCCTATGTTCTGATTGGTCCTCCCGCGAGCCCCCCAGTCTGGGACCATCGTTGTTCCCAGCTCGCGGTGTACCTGTCACTAGCAACAATGTGTAAGTATGTGTTCGTGCAGACAATGTGCGGATTTGCTCATAGGCTTGAGAGCAGACCATTCCCATCACTGTAGGTGTCCATCGGTCATTTCATTGTTGCAACCTGTGTCCCAGACGTTGTATTTTGCTTCTGTGTGCTTGGCTTTGCTTACAGGTGTGACCTTGGCGCCGGCTGGTAGCATACGAGTTGCAACATTGCCCCCTTGGCTGTGAGCTCTCGCTGGGCTCATTCTGCGTGATCAGCACTTGTACTCTCGCTGATTCAGTGTTCATGGCGGTTCTTGCTTGCGGCCTGCTTGGGCCTGGTTCATGGGTGGGGATGTGTAATGCACGGCACCTGTGTTGCGGTTTGACATGGCTTCATAGGCAGTATTACGTCTTTGTTATATTCTCATCGAATACGCGAGTGCTTTATGCGTCTTGCGTTTCTGCATTACGGAAAAACCTATGTGAAAAATAATAAAGATGCGCGTCAGTGGGTGTATCCGTCACCTACGTCATAGCACTGAATATATTCTTCGTGTGGGTTAGTGCGTGAGTGACCAGTGTGCATGGTGGCACGTGTGTTCTTGGCAGTTGGCTAGGTCGTTATGGCATCTCTAGCGATGTGGGTGCTTGTTGTTGAGGTCTTAGTCGAGTTCATCCATGCCGCAGGTGTCGGCTTGAGTAGGGCAGGCTGGTGGGCATATCCTTATGTTCTTGAACCAGGGTATTTGGTCGTCTTGTAGATAGACGAATTCATCTTGTGGCGGGTGTGTGGGCCGCCATCCTCTAGGCCATGGTCGCGAAAAGATTTGGGGGAGCTTTTTCTCCCATTCTCCCACTTCAAAGAAAAAAACAAATTGCACAAATGAAAACAATAGACATAAAATATGGCAAATGTTCTATGTCTCCCCTTATACGTTTTTATTCAGGAAAGATTGTACCACAGTTGTGCTATGGCCTACAATTGTATCCAATATGGGCACAAGGTGAGATGAACAAATTTGAAGCCTTGATTTGGTGGTCTATTCTATACTGCCTACCAAAATCTGTTCCGCTTTCAGCAATTAGATATGTACTAGGATTGCAATCAATTCAACATTTGGTAGAATGGAGGCGGTTGGCACTGTGTCGGAAACTCTAAACTAGGCCGACTAAATCTCTATATGCACTGTTGGGTAAAGGGTTACGTCAAGGAGTGCCACAGGCAGGCTTTGTACTAACGCTACAAGAAGAATGTGTTCTGTCCCTGACAAAATTGTGCTCAACAGTTGAAACCCTTCTATTACATCCGCAAAAGGTGATAAGGCTTTTGCAACATAATGACTGGGCCAGAACAGTTGATGCAGTACTTGCCACCAAATTATACTCTCAGATAGATTGCCATAAAAACATGGGTTGCCTAGAATCTTACTTAATAAGATTTCCAGATAGGAATCAATGCCAAGATGTCATGAGGGTCAGATTTCACGTTCTGCGAACAAGGGAAAACATGTTGATAAGAGGGGACATAAGTACTGAAATGTCTTTCTGTCGATTTTGTAAGCTGGCTGAATTCAAGCAAACGCTAATACATCTTTTGCAGAGTGCCCAGCACTTAGGACAGAGCGAATCCACCACTTTAAAAACCCTTGGTCCCCCTCCTATACCCACCAGCGAGGCTAAGAACTTCTGGGTCACCTTTGATTCCACACTTTCCTTCTCCTCCTACATCCCTGATGTCTCTAAAAAGTCAAACTTCCGACTGCACCTCCTCAGAGGTACTCTGCCTTTCCTGTCCTTCCCCTAGAAGCTCACTGTCTCCCAAGCTCTGGTCCTCTCTAGGTTGGACTACTGCAACAGCCTCTTTCTAAATATACCTGCCTCTACTCTCTGCCCTTTGCAACTTATCCAGAACAGGACTGCAAGACTTGTCCTTGGCCTCCAGCCCTGGGATCGTATCTCTCCAGCTCTGACATCTCTCCATTGGCTCACTGCGGATGCAAGGATTACATTCAAAACCCTCTGCATTGTCCACAAGGCTTTCTGGGGCCTGGGTACAACATACCATCAGCTATCCCTCTGCAAATACCTCCCCTCTCGAGCTCTCTGCTCCTCTACCTCTAACTCCCCCAGGGTCAGTTGTTTTTGAAAGAAACGAGCTTTGAGTAGATATCTGTCTTCGGCTGTGGACTCCCTCTAGAACAACCTCTCTGCCACTCTAAACCTTGAGTAGAACCATCCCCAGTTCAGGAAGCACCTCAAGACCTTCCTCTTTTCTTCTGTTTTTGCCCCCTCTCCCCTGCTGATTTCATTCCTATCTCAGCACTGTGCACCTGGCCACCCTGTGTCCTCCGGGCCCAGGTACCTGCTCACCCTGCCACCCTCCCACACTGCCTCCGAGCCACCCCTTGCACTGGGGTCTTTATTATGTACCCATACAGCCCCCCCCCCATTTTTTTTCTGCACTTATCAGATCTACCCAGTCCGCAGCCTTAAACCCAGCACTTGCCACTTGCTGGCTGCACTCCCATTTTTGTTGCCTTTATTATTTATTATTATTTACCTGTCTCCCCTTGTTGTGAACTCTCCTTTTCTTCCCCTTCAATTCACTTTTCCCCCTCCCCCTCTCCCATGCACTTGTGCGTTCTCAATGTCAGTGGGCATAGTAAGATTGTTGTTTTGTTCTCTCCTGATCCCCTTCCCGTGCCTTGTCTTGCTCTGAAATACTTGTGTATGAGCGCAATAGAAATAAAATATCATATATCATAACCAAGAACAAGTTTATGCTGATAAATTGTGGTGGGACATGTTGCATAGCAAATCAGTTACAATGAAAATAGCAGTATTGCGCTTCCTCTCTGAGGTGTGAAAATAATTTTAGAGCAGAAAATTATATATCTGTGCTTGTAATTACGATTTATAGCTCTGCACTGGCATTCTTTTCTTATTTATTATGGAATAGTTCTATTTTATATCTTCTCTAAACTTTGTACTGAGAATCTGTATTCTATTTTGATTTTCCAAACCTGTACCTTGTTTCACTTATTTCGGTGCAAATCAGATAGTTTGTTTATGATAAAAGTTGATTATTTATGTGCTCTAGAGGATTCATCTGGTGTTATGGGCTTATTGTACTATGGGGACCTAAACCTAGGATCTGTTGTAATTGTTACTCGTGTTTTATTATTATGTCTGTTATTTCTGATTTGTATCTTTTTTCTCTTCATTTGTCTTCCTTTTTTTGTAAAGGCTATTTAATAACCAAAACAAATAAACAAACAACAACAAAAACACAAAATGCTAGAGTGGGACAGTTTTTTGGGTGAAAGCGAGGCACTATTTGGCCATGTAGGCTAATTTGATAAGTTGCATCACCATGCGGCTCGTAGTTTTGACCGGTGTTACTGAATACATATTCTTTAAAATGCACAATTTGCATCACATTTTATCGAAAGTCTCGGCCCTTTGGGTTCTACTCAAACAGTCTGCCAGAAAAGGAGTGCATTTCCATTTGCAGCTTTGGGCCACTTTTTTCATTGGTGCCTGAGACATTTGTATGCCCCAATCTAACCCTTGTCCCTCACACAACACTAACCTCTCCTTTGCATTGTTTGATTCTCTCCTATTCCTGGATTCTTCCCTACTGCAACACCAACCTTTCCCTTGCAATCTTTCCACCTTCATCCTCGCTCCTAATATGTCTTTCCTCTGCCTTGCGTTTTCTTTTCTTGCCTCCTTTGTATTTTCTCTGAATCACTCCCTCTACTTTTTTCCACAATGCCTGCTCAACTACAAATCCCACACTATGAGCTTGGATAGACTTACTTTTATACTCATGACCTTTGATGGATTCTGTCAAAGATGGATTTAGCAGGCACACCTGTGCTTATAGGCCTTGACGTTTGATTAGGCTTGTTTGCTAACACCAGCCTCAAAGCTATGTGGTCCTCCAGCATTCAGAGATTGCTGGGAAGCCTGTGGATCTGCAGGGTGAGGTTGTAAAGAGTTGGGCCTCCTTTTCTAAATCAGGCAGCCCTTTCATGGCAGCTGTCTGATTCTGCACTTGCTGCCTTGGCTCTGCTTGTTTGGCATAGAACTCCTCATTATCTTTTGTGAGGGGGCTGAGCTACAAGGAACTTGAATGTACCTCACTACCCCCTCTCATGTTGTAAACCCTACCTGGCACAACCCTGCCTCAATCTACCAATAGGCACCCTAATTCCAAATAAACAACATATCGTGACTAAATGCCCCACAGACTGAACCCCATTGAGTAAAGCATGCAATTCACATTAGTTCATGAACTACAGAGTTTGAACGCTGCAATTACCTGGTGTCCCTTCCTCTCAAGGATGATCAGGCATCTACAAATAAAGAAGTCAAGCTGAAGTGCCACATCAGGGTTCTTTCTGAACACTGGGAGATTTGGAATGCTTCAGAGCAGCAAACAGAGACCATCTGATATCCAGGGTGGTGCTGCCATTTTTCGGCACCTTTAAAACAGCAGACCCAGCTAGTAAGACACATTTAGGAATCTGCCAATGCAGAAAAGATCCATACAAGTCTATCAAGGTCAATCATGGGGTTCCACGCGGATAGCCACATTAGAGAATACGATACAATGCACCAAAGGCTGCAGTCGGTCAGGAATGGTGGTACAAGCAATCACACCTACTGAGGAATATATAGAAAGCTGAGTATGAGAAATGTGGAACACAGACCGGAAGAGGGAGGCCCTTTTCAACACTACCTTTCTGGGATGAGTTATCAACTTTGTTGGAAGTCATCCAAAAGCAAGAGAGGAGATGTTGCCACAGGTCTAGGAGATACCTGTATCTCAATGCTGAGTGTTAGAGGACCTAGAGAACCACTACATGAATGCTAAGAACCAAGGGGTCCTGGATTGACCTATACTGCAAACCAACATGTCTGCAGAGACTTATCTAATTGCATTGAGAATCACTCAAGCTGAATAACAAGAGACCATGGAAGGCCTAGAAGTGATGTTTGGAGAATAAAGAGGCAGCATAAATGCCTACAACTCACTATATCAAAAGCAGGAAGACTGGAGAGAGAGATCTAGATTGTAATACTTGCAAGTGCCTACCCATAAGAATTTTCTTTGTGATGCTCTAAAGATTAAGGCTGGATGTAGAATAGGAATTGTGAACCCTTTTGTTGTCCTCATCCTCCTTGATCTTTCCTCTGCTATTGACATGGTCAACCACTCCATCCTGATCAATCGACACTTTGAGAACCTGGGCATCACGGATCGGGCCCTGGAGTGGCTGACATTCCTCTTGGACCGCCCCTCTCAGGTCCAACTAGGTCCATTTCTCTCTGCCACCTCTCTCTCTACATGTGGCGTTTCCCAGGTTTCTATCCTCTCACCCTGGTTTTTCAGGCTCTACTTGGCCCCTTTGGCCAACCTGATCTCGATCTTCTCCTCTAACTTTCAGTGTTATGCGGTTGATACTCAGCTTCCTCTCCTCTCTCAATCATTCCTGACTGTCTTTCCACTATTCAGGACTGGTGCACCTCCAACGATCTCTGCCTTAATGTCAGTAGAACAGAGATCCTTCTCATTGGGACTCCTGCCCCTGCTTTCCCCTCTCTTTCTGGCCACCCGCCTTTGGCCCTCCTCCTTCGCCTTCATGCAAGACAAATAATCTTGGTGTCATCTTCAACTCCACTCTCTCTTTCTCTCCTCACATTCGAACATTGCCAAGAAGTCTCATTACCAGCTTCACTTCTCAAAGGGACTCTTCCCTTTCTCACTTTCCCCCAGAAGCTCACTGTCTCCAGAGCCCTGGTTCTCTCTGGGCTGGAATACTGCAAAAGCCTCTTTCTAAATATGCCTTCCTCTACTCTCCCCAATCTGCAAATAATCTATCACAGGACTGCAAGACTTATCCTTGGCCTCAAGCACAGGGACTGTATCTCTCCAGCCCTGAAGTTTCTCCACTGGTTCCCGGTGGCTGCAAGGATCAAGTTCAAGACCCTTTGCATTGTCCACAAGGCTTTCTGGGGCCGGTGCCGTCAGTACATCCAACGCTTTCTTCCAAAATACCTTCCTTCTCAAGCCCTTTGCTCAGCTACCTCCAACTCTCTAAGGGTTAGATGCTTTTGCAGGCAGAGAGTGGGGGGTAGATCTCTCTCCTTTACAGGTGCCTCCCTCTGGAATGGCCACCCTGCCCCGCTCAAACTTGAGCCGGACCACCTGAAGTTCCGGAAGCAGCTCAAAACGTTCCTCTTCTCCTCTGCTTTCTCTCTCTCCCTCCCCTGCTGGCCTACCTCACCTATCTGTCTGCTGTACCGACTGGTTGCTTGGCTACCCTCAGAGTCTCAAATGGTAGCATGCTCTTTCTTGATCAGTCACCCTTGCACTGCCTCTGGGCCTGCCACGTACTTAGGTTTTATAACTGTAACCCTACAGTCCATTGTTCTCCGTGCACTACCCAGAACCACACTGCCCTGGCTGCACTTACTCAAAGCAATGCTGCCCTCTTTTCCCCTCCCCTCGCACCACCCTCCCTTTCCCCTTGCACTTCTCGTTCTCGCATTTGCACAATCTGAATGACACAGAGCCTAGTAAGATCATTTGTCTTGTCCTCCCTCTGTCCTCTCTCCCTTGTCTTGTTGCGCCTACAAACACTTGTGTACAGGTGCCTTTTAAATGACTCATCATATCATATCATATCATATCATATCCAATGTTTTGGAACATGTGTATTTAAGTGCTTAAGGCTTGCTGAATAGCTAAATCCACAATAAAGAGGAAAAAAGAATGTAAGCATAGGATTAGCTAGGAGGCTAAGAAACTCATAAAACTAGGTTCAGGTTTTTCTGATGGCCAACTCTTTGGTTATTGATTTCTAGATTATGGTGTCTCTGGTGGGACAAGGACTTGTTATGCCTAGAATTATGAACGTTATGATTTATTGGTAGCTGCATCTGTAGTGTGGGAAACATATAAAAAGGTGATAATATGAATTGTGGATATAGTGTTTCAGCATTAGAACTATACTAGTTCCAGTGTTCTTCTGGCACACTAGTTGGGAGCTTGGACAACTCGTGTAACCCCAAGAACGCTCAAAGTAGGCATGTATGAATGTGCAAATGAAACACGGGCTAACAATACTAAATTCCAGGAATAGCACTTTGTATGTGCCCATTTCACAAGCTTATACCAAAGGAGTGTCATGTTGCCCCATTACCAAAAAGCCTGTAAAGAGATTGGTGTCAGTCAGGCCCTACATTATTAGCATCTATGCATGTAATATGTCAAGCACCTGCAAGGCAATCAATGGGGACATATAAGAATGTTCATGTTTGCAGGATGAGGGATAAAAACAAGGGCTAACAAAACAGCATTTGCCTTGGAGTTTGACCACTACACTGCACTTTTGTACATAAAGGATTCCTCACTACCTGCCAGCATATCAACATGTCAGAAGGAGCATGTCAGCAGCATGTCAAGCCTGCTTATGCTGTCCAGTCGCCCTGTGCATGACAGTAGCTGACCATCTCTCTTTTCTGCTAAATTGCCCATGCTCTCTTTTGTACCTTGAAACCGGGAGCCTTCCTTAATCTCCCACTGCCTCTTCTCAAGTGAAGCCAAACACCTGGATGTTCACCAGAGAAAGTAAGTGGATAAGGAGTTGGTCATTGCTTGTAAAATTGTTCAGATGGCATCACATCAACAGACACCTCAGTGTCAATTAGTACTGGTACTTCAGTCAATAGAATTGTGACTGCACAGCATGGTTTCCTCCTCTTGTCTTCAATGCCAGGGTAGATGGAGGATGTAAAGAAGATGTCTTCCACATTAAGTGGTTCTTCAAGATCCATGTCGACATCAGGTGCCTCTTCTTCAAATACTGCCACTTTGTGGGAGACCAAGCAGCCCTGCATACATTGGCAAAGTAATTTAGTCTCCCACATCTACCACATTGCCTGCCAGCTGCTGAGGAACCTAGGGAGTGGGACAATGCCTCTTTTCAGAATGTATAGGTGTTTTGTTCAGATTTCTGTTGCAGCTGACCTGCAGCATGACCATGTGACCTTCTACTCATTCAGGAGCTTTTTGGGTGTGGTTGTCATTCCGCATGAGCTTCCTCCAGCTCGTGCATCTTTATGGCATCTTTCATGTGGGTAGAATGGACACATGCCAACTCTTGAGTTATGCGATGTTCCAGAATCTTGAGCAGAGGAATACGGTTTTCCTTGAGGATGTATTTCTTAGTTGGGAAGAAAAACACCTCTATATGATCTGTCTGCTTATCTCCTCTTCTTGATCCGGGAAGGCACACATCATATCTAGGTGTCTCAACCTAGTGTAGCACACATCCAGAAATGCTCACAGGCCCTGTTTAGCTGGCATCACTCATTACCTACATTCACCATTGCTGTAAAGTAGCTAGTCAGCTCGGTCTCAGCGTCACTGTCTGATCAATTGTGCTGAGGGTGCATTTTGAATAACCTGTGCGCCTCACTTCAAGTGTAGAAGGGTGACATCAACTTCTTCCTTTCATCAGATTAAATGCTAGCATCAGTAAGAAACATATCTCTATGCTTGTTGCATATGTCCTTCGAGGACAAGTTGTTCCGGACATATCAAATTCAGGAATGGGACAGTTATGGAGCATGTGGCACAGCAGTGTTAGAGCTTGGTTCTCTGGGTCTCGCGGCCCTGTCTTGCATCCACATGGATGTGGAAGAGGACACTTCCTCTTCTTCATCTTCCGTGGCTGATCTGCCCTGGCCTGTCCTGGACCTGGGACCTTATATGCAGACAACTGCCCACTGAACTTGCTGGGGACAAATAAGGTGCATGGATACATAGCCCTAGCCATGTGAATAGTCTGGCAACAATCTAGGTGTTGCATGAGCACTCTGGCCCTCCAGAGACACTGGCACTGTTAAATGGTACCTCCTTGACTATGGTTTTGCAATCATGGAGTGGGAGGCACAGACTTTGTGAAGTATATCTTTCAGTGGTAACAAACAGCTCTGAGACACTGCTGCTGATACTGGTGCACCTCTGGAACACGCCGCTTGAGGACAGTGCACTGAGTGCTCCTTGCACCACAAAGGCTATGTGTGGAGCACATGTGGTGTGCGACCAGCACAGCGGCATCACCCACGCCTAGCTTCATACTCCTGGGCAGTCTGGTGAGATGGGATTTTAGGGCGAGGGATGGCCTCACTTAAGTAATTGCACACACAATTACATATATTTTAGTGTCACTGACCACCTAATGGAAGGGCAGGGCCTTTTGTTCAATGTATGACATCATGTCCCAATGGAAGATAGCATGGAGGCCATGCTGTTAGAACTCCATATAGTGGGGGCCAATAGCCTCAGACACCCACAGACACTTTGAGTTATTCGGGGAATGTGGCAAGAGTGATGCAAGGGGACTGCACAAGAGATGTTTGGCAATCAGTTCCTTCTGAATGTTGGCAATTTCTGTGTGCAGAGTTTGCCCCAGGACATGTGCAATTGCACAGTAGCATTCTGATTGGCTTTTTCTAACAGTATCAAGACATATGGATATCAAGTTCTAGATACTATAATTTCATAGACAGCTTCATGTGCACAGCTAAAAAAGTGCATATACAGAGTATCCATATTTAATGAGTTGCAGAGGAGTTACCTTATCAAAATATGCCACACCTTCCCTGTATTTCACGTGAGAATAACATAGGTGATAAGCTTTCCTATGGTTATATCAGTGTATTTTTTTACTTTGTTTTGGTTGTGTGTGAGATCTGCTATTATTGTGATCAAGCCTTTCTCAAGTACATATTGATTGCTTGTGTAAGACAAAGCATGACCATAAACCTCTTGACTGTCAATAGTGTTGTACATAGTGGCATAGCAGTCTTGGAAGCAAAAAGTACAGAGTAAAGCATGGAACAAGGCACGTTTTGGGCAATTCAAGTGTGCTTTGATGTTTCCTTCTTTTTCTCTGTTTACAGATTACAAAAAGGGTGGCTAATAAAAGATATGCACCTAGGTGCCCATTCAAATTATATACCATCAACTATACAGTATAAGGATATTAAATGTAACCAAGACATTCTGTACTATAAAAAGAAATAGGTATCCCATGCTGTCAATATTCCATGCAACCCAACACCATAATTAGGTGACATTTTCTAAATATGATGGGTTTAAAATATCATGTTTTTACCAATCCCTAAACTCACAAAGAGACCCTAAATGTGGAAAGAAGACATATAACCCCGTATATAATAAGAGTTAAATAGAGCAGAGGTTTATTAGAACAATTACCTCTTCCATAATTGGGAACATGGGTATTTGTTGGCATTTACAGAAATCACATGTTTTATTTTTTCCAAATACACTGTTAAACTATTTTTATATTATAAATACAATTTTTTGAATGATGAAATCTTCACATTGGCTAGCTTAATAGGTTGAACTCTCAAAGAATAAACTCCTCATTTCATAGGTCTGAAATATTTTAGCATATAGGACAGATGTATTCTGAACACTTTGAACATATTTTCATGTTTGCCCCAGGACCCCTGACAGGAATGTGGCCCCTCAATGAGATATGGATTTCCAGATTTGCAAACCAAACCAAATTCACACATATGCAACTTGTGAGATAGAAATTGAGAATATTACTATGGATATATGTTATCTATTATTAATACAAATTCATATATGTCACAGATTTAAAGAAAATACTATATCTCAGACAGTTTGGGCATTTTATTGAATGATGTCTTGGGGCTCTAAGGCCACCTCTCTCTCTCTCTTTTTCTCTCATCTAAAAAATAGCAATCCTTTCAAGCGCAAGCTGCCGTGCTCCCCATGTTACTATATGCAGAATATTGACCCCTACTGTTTACGTTCTGACTTATCTATGTGGGATCACATAAAAGTGAATGCCTTATTTGTCTATGGGCACTAATGGACTTCCCATGCAGACCCTACACTATGCAATAGTTGATTTACAACTAGGGATAATGTGATGTGCCTTTCAGACACTCGGCCTGATTCAGTCTTCTTCCAATCATACCTACCAATGCCTGACCCTCTCACTCTGATGTTTCGCTGTTATTGTTCTCCTCCTTCCAAATCAACACTCCTCCATTCCTCCTAACTGTGCCTTTATCCTCTATACCTCCGATTTCACTCATTCCTTCTAAACCTACCTCCACCCTTTGAAGTTACCACTCCATATTCCAGGCTACCACTCCCTCCTCCACACTTTTACTCCTGCCTCCATGCTAATACTCCCTGCTACACACTACCGCCTATGCCACTCTACTACTACTACTCCACTCCATGATAGGGAGCTCTATCCTGACCATCCCTAAGGTAAGTCCAGACTTTGTTTGGTGTGTTTTCATTTTAGGTCTCTGGTGGTTTATTGCAATCTTGTTGCTGTGCAGGCTGAGGCTCGGGTCTAGTGTGCAGCCTTGTCAACAGCAGTTTAAGCACTGAATCCTCCTTTAGTTGCTTCCTATAACCCAGCTGTGTTTCTATACCTCTTGTGTGAAGCTTCTGACAGGTGAGCAGAGGCTCTGTCTCTCTTCCCACTAGCTCTCTCTCCCTGCTACTCTTTTGATACAGGTTGCATTGGGTGCTGATGGGTTTCTGTCTTGCAGGTAGTGTGTTTTAATGTATTTATTACATTTGTGGAGTGCCCAGACCCGGAGGTATCACATCGCTTGTACCAAATATTTTGTGATGGAAGTGTCAAAGAGGGTTCAAGCAAGGTTGAGCATTAGGGACATTAGTCATATGTGTTGAACAACCAGTTTTCTGAAGGTAAGGATTTTTCCCCTTTTTATAGTTTCTCTGGCAAAGAAAGAGTACACTTTGCAAACACTTTCGTTTTCTAAGGCATGGGGTTATGCAGATTGGTACTGCATGGTGTGATAAAGCCAGTTACTTATCCTTGTCAAGATGAAGAGAGGACGGCCCACCACACAGCAGTCTAGATTCAATCCCAGACTGGGGGAGGAAGGCATCTGGGGGCGATGCAATCTATTCCCCTTCCTGTTGTGCCAGATCTTATCTCAGTGTATCCTTTTGTCTCATGCTAGACCTCAATACAGCCATGCCATCCAGACCGTTTATTTGTTTTTATAGAACCACCAACAAAAGGAACAGCCAAGCGAGAGTGATCTCTCAGCACCCCACAACATCCTCATGGAAAAAAACAGAAACTGAGACCCTTGTGGGAGAATACAACTCTCCAGCATCCCAGCTAACATAGGCCACATGCCTACAGATCACCCAGTCAAGAGCAAGTGAGCAGAGATCCTGCAGCCAACACCCACAGGAGGGAAACAGAGTATGCACCACACCAAAAGAGGGAGAAGAAAGACCCTCTGAGTCCCCTATACCAACTGCGGCAATTAAAAAGGCTTGGACCCTCTACACAAAAAGACTTTCCTATGGGAACCGACGGACATGGTTCCAAACTATGAACTTGAACATTGGCCCTCGCAGGCTGCCATTGAAATTTCGGTTCTACGTGATTTCGCCGAAGTATTTTCAACGTGGGACTTTTCATCGCCACGTTTTCATCGACCAAAACACTTATTTATTTATTTTTATTTCGGGGGGGGGGGTCCCCCCATACCTCCCTTAATTAAATAAAAATACCCCAACCCCAACAAAACACCCACCCAAAAATATTTTTTTTTAAACGAGTTTTGGTCGATGAAAATGTTGGCAATGAAATGTCCCACGTTGAAAAATACTTTGACGAAATGCGTGTATACCGAAATTTCACGGCACAAACATGCAGAGAGAGTGGGTGGGACTTAGTCTGCTCTTTATGCTTTTTCATTGTACATTTACACCCCCGGCATAAAAGGCAGTACCAGTTTGGATTGGGAAACCAATCCCTAGAGAGGATTGCCACTATATGAAGGGAACAGGAAATAGGAATGGTGGGTTGAAAAGTAGGTAAAGCCTAAAGAGATGAAGGTTGTGAACCAAGAGACTAACAGTAGCAAGGAAGGAGCACCAGAGCTTTGAGGTGTTTGTTGTAGAAGCTGAGGTATTTGATTAGTGGGTTCAAGGGTACAGTGGTGTGAGTTTTGGGGCCTCATTACACGGTAGGCGGTAACCATGGCACTATGAGTGCCATGGTTGCCGCCGGTATTTTACCGTGTCCGCCTTGGTGGATGGTGGAATTACCGCCCTACTCCAAGGTGAGCGGGGGCGGTAATTCCCCATTCACCAAGGCCCTTCCCCCTTCCCATTTTTGCCACCATAGGGCATAATTGGGAAGGCGCTAATTACAGTACCGCAAATTGTGGTACCGTAATTAGCACCAAGGTCCCTTTGTGGGTTCGTTTTTTAATTACCGCCCCCGCTCACCTTGGAGTAGGGCGGTAATTCCACCATCCACCAAGGCGGACACGGTAAAATACCGGCGGCAACCATGGCACTAATAGCGCCATGGTTACCGCCTACCGTGTAATGAGGCCCCAAAACTCACACCACTGTACCCTTGAACCCACTAATCAAATACCTCAGCTTCTACAACAAACACCTCAAAGCTCTGGTGTTAAAGTACCAACCCGCAAAGAGACCTCGTAATAAGGCGGCAAGGGTTAACGGTCACTGGTACCCTTACCGGTGACCGTTAACCCTTACCGCCTACCGTGTAATGAGGCCCTTGGTGTTTGGCAAATGTGTTAGCAGGGTAAGTGAAAGGAGTGTCTGTGAAGCAAATGTTACTGAGTGAAAGGAGAGTGTTTGAGTAGTGGTTTCAGGAATCAGTGGGAGGAGGAGAGTAGTAGTAGTGTACAGGAGGGGCGCAGTGGTGAGGAGGAGGGGAGTAGTAGTCTGGAGGAGGGGTGTATAGTAGTAGGGAAAAGGAGGAGTAGGGAAGTGGAGAGGGAGGCAAAATAACCTCAAAGGGTGGAGACAAGGGCTATCTGGAGGGAAAAATCAGAGGAAGAAGAGTGGTGGGGGAGTAAAGTGGAGGGTGCGACAGTAGAGAAGAAGAGGTGAGCGTGGGCATGAGTGAACTAGACTGGATACAACTGAGTAAGTGCAAGGCACTATCCCAATCTCCTATTAGAACGCTAACAATTTGGTAGGCTAAGAATAGTTATGAATTCAATGAGGGACTATTGCATTTTAGAAGACATTGCTAGCCTAAGACAGTGAGTATACAGTAGTGGTTACCATTCTGAACCACTAACCAGGGGAGGAATACCCTAGGGCCCACAATATTTACACATTAAAATGCCTGAACATTCCTTGAGACTTGGGGACAGGACAGGAAATGTGACCCTTTGAACTTTCACCAATTCCTAGTGAGGTCAGACTGGCTCTGAATTTCTTCCTTATAGGCCTCCCAAACCAGGCTGAGGGGGATGTGCATCCCCACTTCACATGATCAGGGTCCTTAACTTGTCACCCATATAATGTTTGGTCTTTAACTTTGGGGCACACTCTTGTGGTTTCTGAGCAATTGTCCTTGTTCTAAACCAAAGCATTGGAACGTTATTGCCAACATTATTTTTAAGCACCAAATATTGTCATATAAAATGGTACTCTGTATTTCTTTTGAACGCTGCATGTTAAGGCTTCCTTTCAAGTTAATTATTAATATGAATAGCACATATTTACCATTCCTAAAACCTTCCATTAGCTCAATAGACTGTGGATGCATGGGAAGGCAGAGTTCATAAAAGTTACAGGCCTAATGCAATTAAGCTTTTAGATGTATGTTCCATAGATAGATCTGAGGTTAGCAAAAATTAATGGAAAAGCAAAGACAAGGAATATAGGGACAAAATTAAGACAGCTAAGGCTGAATTCTTCAACTCGGAAATAGAGCATGCAGACAACAAGACCAGCAAACTCTTCAATATTCTGAAGAGTATTGAAAAACCTGCGTCCCTCACTCCTCCTTTTATGCCCACAGAGGCAGATTGTAATACGGTCCTAAATGCTTTTCAAGCCAAAACGGAAAAAGCCAGACAAAATATTATTAAGGCTAGATCCTCCGCTAAACAGGATTTGCCACCCACACAAATGAGGGCAACTGTCAGAGAACAGCATTTCAAATTTGACCCCATTTCGGAGGCAGATATGCTTGAGGTGCTGAATAATATGAATCCTACTACCTGTGTAGAAAACATCCTACCTCCTAGTATCATCCTCCAACATAGTGACATTTTTGCTCCTGTCCTTCGGAGAATAGTGAATGCATCTTTCCAAGAGGGCTCAGTTCCTAGAGACCTGAAGAAAGTCACTATCACACCGCTTGTAAAAAAAGCTGGCTTGGATCCCAAGGATCCAGCTAACCTTCGTCCGATAACTAACTCAAACTTCATACTTAAACTCCTAGACAAGGTCGCAACACAGCAACTTCAACACTTTGTAGAGAACCAGGAAGTTCTGCACCAGCAACAGTCAGGCTTCAGGGCATCTCACAGTACAGAGACAGCCATGCTGGACCTGCAGAATCAGATGCTGAGTTTGCTCGATAAGAACAAGTTAGGGATGTTAATGCTCCTTGATCTAAGTGCCGCTTTCAACCTAGTGGACCACCATCTACTCATCAAGGCACTTAGAGAAAACGTGGGATGCTCCGAAGGAGCCTTGGACTGGCTTTTGTCATTTCTATCTAACCGCCAAGCTAGAGTCCACTGGGGTAACAGTTTTTCTGATCCCTGTGACATCCTATTTGGAGTTCCCCAAGGTGCTAGTTTATCTCCCATGCTATTTAATATATATATGCTCACTTTGTGCAGCTCATTGGTGGAAGCAGGTGTGTCGTTCAGGAATTACGCGGACGATACCCAACTCATATTGGAACTGGGGGGCAGACACCACGCCATGGACAGCAAACTGATCGCCAGGATTTACAAGACAATAGATGACTGGATGCAGGCAAACTGGATGTGCCTGAATGACTCAAAAACCGAATTGATGCTGTTTGGTTCCAGCCGCCAGCTGGCAAATTTGGGGCCTGAGTACAATTCTTTTCAAATTAAAAATGCCACCATCCTGGTGGCCCCTACAGTGAAAACACTGGGTATGATGGTCAACTCTGCGGTCGACTCCCATGCCCAGACCAGCTACCTGCAAAAAAACACGGCGTATTACCTGAGATTAATGAAAGCTATCAAGCCGTTCCTTAATGAAGGTAATATGGCCACAATAGCCAGAGCCATTATTCTATCACGGCTTGATTATGGGAACGCTCTGTTGTTGGGGGCCTCTTCCAAGGATTTATCTAGCTGCCAAGTGATCCAGAATAATGCGGTCAGGCTTGTCAAGAACTTAAAGAAGAAAGATCACACCACAGCAGATATACTATCACTGCACTGGCTCAGGGTAGAGGAGCGTATCAAGTTCAAGGCCCTCTGCCTGGTGCACAAGTGCTTCTACGGCTCTGCGCTGGTTTATTTGAAAAAGAGCCTAGTGCCCTATATACCGAGGAGAAGTCTACGCTCGGAGGGAAAATGTCTGCTGTCCGTCCCTAACTTCAAGCTGAAATCTGGCTTGGGCAGATCATTCTTGGTGATGGCCCCCAAATTATGGAACAGCATGCCTGAAGCGCTGAGGTCAGAGGTAAACCACCTTACCTTCAGGAAGCACCTGAAGACATACCTCTTCAGATGAAGAGGCTGGGGAAAGCAATGTTTCGGGGTCCCTAATAGGCCGCAGTGTTCGTTACTTTATGTCTGTCTTGTTATTGCTGTATTGTAAGTGCAAGCGCCCTGAAGCCCACGGGCTACCGGCGCTATACAAAATAAAATACATACATACATACATACATATGTTTCTAGAAACCCGAACCCCCACTCATATGACCACCTCTCAGATTTTATGGGGTAGGAGAACATGTTTTGAAATTACTTGGAATTTATAGATGTATTTGTTGGGTCTTGTTGTTTAACATAAGTATGTGTTCAAGTGATACAGTCCATCATCTCAAGCTTTGACCTGCCATGTGGCACAAAGCATAACTTGTAGGATTTCTCAAGCTTTTGTTTTTTAATGCAACATTTTGAACTGAATTTACTTGATGTTGTGGGTTTTACTTTAGAGCAGATGTCAGCAAGGCCACAATTAGGGCCATACTATTGACAATACAAATAACCCCACAGTATAATTCCTGTAAGTTTCTACAAGTTTAACATGGACATTTTCGCCATACTCCGAGAACTCGAATCACCAGCCTCCCCACATATATCGCTGCCTTCAAGACATCAGCTATTGCTGCAACATCCAAAAGGCACTACTGGACAAAATCTCTTTATTCTAATAAAAAATGGTGGGAAAAAAAACAAACTAACTCTAACTGAGGCACACCTAGCTCCCCCCAATCCTCCTGTTCGAGCCACTCTCCCAATTGAATTCAGCCCAGTCTCTATCCTTGAAGTTACTAAAATAATCAAAGACCTAAAGCCATCAAGATGCTAAGGGGACATGCCGCGCACCTGCCAAGTACAATCAAGTACTGTTGGCTGAGGCCTGGTCTGCGCGTCGCTCTCACCCAGGAGTTGCTGCTACCACGGACACTGTTTCACTGCAGGAGGACGTCCTTTTCGGCTGCACTAGGGACTGCCTGACTGAGGGCTATTACTTTTCATGAAGTTACGCCCCCAAACTGTGTGACGGACACGCTCTACGGGAAGCGTTTATTTAATCCAGCCCACCCGCGCACCCGCGCTCCGCACCTGCCAAGTACAATCAAGTACTGTTGGCTGAGGTCTGGTCTGCGCGTCGCTCTCACCCAGGAGTTGCTGCTACCACGGACACTGTTTCACTGCAGGAGGACGTCCTTTTCGGCTGCAATAGGGACTGCCTGACTGAGGGTGATTGTTTGACTGAGTTCGCTGGGTTGTTTGGGGCGGTTCTCATCCGGGGGGTTTGGATGGACTGTGGGAGGTGCTGTTTGTGGGAGGTGTGTTCGTTTAGCACTGTTGGAAGGGAAGGGAAGAGTAGTTTGTAGGAGGTGTTTTTGTGGGAGGTGTGGTCTCGTATTGATATCATTCTGTTTCCTTTTTCATAGGCTATTACGTTTCATGAAGTTACGCCCCCAAACTGTGTGACGGACACGCTCTACGGGAAGCGTGTATTTAATCCAGCCCACCCGCGCACCCGTGCCGCGCACCTGCCAAGTACAATCAAGTACTGTTGGCTGTTCGCGGTTCGCGTGGAGCGCGGAGGGGGCTTGGTATTATATTCCCCTTAAATACGAATTTAACGTGCATTGCGCTCGCACTGGAAGTCTATTTGAAATATACAGTTGGTTTTTCTGACAGTGTGGTTGGTGTCTGTATACACACTAAGATAGGTAAGTTAGTATAATTATATCTGATTATCTTAATATAAACCCATTGTAACCACTACTGGACTGTATGAGAAACTATACTATTTAGAAGTGTATATATTGTCTTAGTTTTTCTGTGTCCAGCCATTGATAGTAATATCGAATCTATTTGTGATCATGGTTGGCAGTTTAAGGAGTGGAAAAAGTATGAATAAAGTAAAGCCTGATGCGGCGCTGAATGGCACAGCGCCGTTACAACATCATGATTCTACACATAACGAATCAATACCTCTCCCATTTGTGCCAATACAAAATGAACGTGAAATGGATGGTAATACTGTACCTTATAGCCTCCAATCACTTTCAGTTGAACCTAATGATGATGAACTCACAAACCTGGCACAGAAGTCTGATTTATTTTTATTTAAATCATATACGCAAGATGGAAAAAAAATCCCATGTTTATAACTCCACATAAACAGAAACAACTACCTGATTCTGATTTTGTAATTCAAAAAAAGGAATTATCTGATGTGTCAATTATGGCACCTGCCCTCATCAATGAATGGGAAAAACGGGTTCGTATTTCTTTGGGGCCCAGATCACCAGCAATACTTCATCCCGCTCAAATTGAGAGTATTTATCTTCATAACTTAGATGAAGCATATCATGAGCCTCCCACAATTACTTACCCACTTCCACAAATCCCTATGCAGACAGGTCCCGGAACAAGCTCTCCTTCAAATGTTGTCACACAGGAGTCTATAGGGACAGAAGAAAGGTTTAATGAAGATGTATTGATTTCTGAAAACGAACTTGTGAATGAAAATAGTGATCCAGACGTCAATCGAGGTAAAAACCCTCTGATAAATAATTCTGATATTAATGCAATGCATGGGCTTAGTTCAATAAATAGCACGCATGAAAATGTACCCTTTCCTGTAATTACATCTATTCTCAATTTATTAGATAAAGGCCACGATCTAACGCATGTATACTTGAATACGTTAAAGGATAACATTTCAGACCTCGCAAACAAAATGTCAAAAATGGAGGGCTTTATGTTAGCCTATGCTTCCGGTCATGCAGAAAAAATATCCATGCTAGATACACATATCATACAACTAGCGAAAGAACCTCACAAATCAAATCTAGATATTGGTACTCAGACTGATGAACTCTCATATGCCACGTACTAAGTGTGAGACCAAGTGTTTCCAATAAACCTCCTATCAGTGATTCTAACACATTGTTGGAATTAATTCAAGCGAATTCTGTCAAAATCGATAAGGTACTCTATCGAATGACGGTTCAACAATGTGCTCTAAAAAATAATGTATCAACAGTTTTATGTGAGACAACTCATGTCTCTTCCATGCCCACGGCACAACAGACTCCAGACAGTCCCACAATACTCCTTGACGCGATGTTAAATCAACAATTAATGCGTGATAATCTTATATGTGGAAATGAATCATTGTCTCATGAACAGAGAGTCAATATGACTGATGAGGTTGATGTACCAGAAGACAATCAATATAAGGACTCATATGGATGTTTTCTGTCACGCAAAATGAAACGTGCACAAGCGAAGGCCTTAAAAAAGATAAACAAAAAAAAAGATTACTCAACCTCTGTCTCCTTCTTTGAAATTAACAAAAAAATTGAAGGGTCAGCAGAATTCTATTTCTAATGAACCAGTAACTAATAAACTAGATGAATTGAATGAAACAAGTGATGAATTAGTGATTAATATATCACAATTAAATCAGGAATCGAAAGTATTACTTAATCTAGCTTTACCAAGTGATCAGAGACTAAAAGCGCTACAAAAAAACCTCTGCAAAAGGACAAGAAAATTAAGATGTCTACAGTAATTGATGACTCGAGCAACCAAAAGCAGGGCCGGCTGTCATCGTTTTATCCGGTTGTGAACATAAAAACAAGTAGAAATGAAATTCTAGATGACTCTGTTACACATGTACCATTAGATGATGATAAAGTGGACTCGACCAATCATCAACTACCTAAAGAATCAAAAATCAGTAAATGTAAAGGAAACGTTGCTGAGGCTTCAAATGGAACCAATTTTGAAGATGCTAACTTAATTGAAGAAGATACAAAAAATACATTGATTACTATAGAGAAACTGGCCTCATCTGCTTCTAATATGACTAACCAACAAAAAGCCAGGAAGTACACTGAAGATGAAAATAATCTAGAAAACTTAGGGCGAAGATCTCGTCAGAACTCTGAAAATGACATTGGACAAATCTCCTTTTCAAGAGATACACGCTATATATTAGGATGGCAAAGTGATCCGCAAAGGAACGGACAACAACGATTAAATAGATCTTTCATTTTTAATGTTTTTAAAGGTAATCCTCAACTGAGAACATTGATCCATAGCGATATTGAATGGATTAGGCTTGCAAACCACAACAACTTTCGGATGATTTGTGCACCTCAATCACTAATTGTTACTAAGTTGTTGTGGGAACATAGCAAAGATTTCGAGCTATGTGGCTTAGACCTGATTCTATTAAGATCAATTGAAGAAGCAGATGTATTTCTTGAAACTCCGCTGCCATGTGCACAAAACCAACCTGGTGAAAAAGTTTGTAGTGGAGATACACAACAGGCTACAGAATTCATCAATCAAATTTCTACCTTGGTAGGAGTTGCATCTAATATAACCTGGTTGGCTCCTTTAATGACCTCATTGATCGATATGGCAACAAAACAAAAACATTCCTAAAGAAATTGGTTTGAAAGTCATCTCATGGAATTGTTGTGGGATGTCAAATCTGAGTAGATGGCTCAACGAGTCTGTTTCTATGCATTTACCCTCCATTTTATTCTTACAAGAAACGATGTGTTTGAGCATGTTTTACTGTGATGGTTTTGATGTGTTTAGTAGACCTGCCTTTCGAGCTACGATAGGTCGTCCATCGGGGGGGGTTGCAATTCTAATTAGTAATGCGATTAACCATAAATCTAAAATTATATATGAACTTAATAATTTGTTGGCAGTTGAATTCATATTAAAAGGACACTCGGACAATCCGTATTTATTGATATGCATCTATTACAATCCAGTGGACGGCCCAATAGAAATCTTTCTTGATGCATTAGAGGCTATATTTTTAGTGGCAAGTGAACACAATCCCAAGTACACCATTTAATTGGTGGCGATTTCAATTCAATATGTTCTACTATACAATATCCTGATGCTTTTCATAATAAATCTAAACACAAAGAGAAATTAATCAACAGGGGGAAAAAATGGAAACAGTATTTTGAGGACTGGAATCTATTCCAGGTTGACTTTGAACCCTCAGTCCATACTGGTACATGGAAAAGAGGTGTAGCATCTTCTTACTTAGACTACTTCTTTATATCTGAATGGCTAATCTCACATGTTAATAGAATATCCATTTCTGATGTTAATTATAGTGATCATTTTAACATATCCCTGATCATAACAATCTCTATCACCCCCTTGGAAGTAAGTCCATCTCTTAAAATGATAAAAATAAAACGTCCACATCTCTCGGTGGGCTGGTCATTATCAACGTGTAGACAACTAAACTACTTAGTTAATAAGGATCTTGGGAAAACACCCATGGATGGGGACTCATCCTATAATGCCATCTATCAGGAAGCTTGGAATTCGATGATAATAAATATTCATCTTAATACCATATTGAATACGCCCGGCCCTGTTCGACCTAAACATCGACATGCCTTTGATCAAGACATAACTAGGTTGAAACAAGAAAAAAGCTACTGTATAAGAAAGTTAGAAAAAACGATTATAAATTATGATACACGCCTACAAAGTAAAAATAAAATCTCTCAGAAATACAAACGATTGATGAATTGTATAAGACGCGAAATAAGGATAAATGATAATCAGCGTACTTTAAAAAGCCTACTATCGAAAGACACTCGCCAATTATGGGCGATGATTAATAATACTAAGAAGTTGGAACAGGCCGAACTAAGCACTGCTGTGTCTGCCGAGGCGTGGAGAGTATATATATCTCATAAGTTTAAATTACCTTTATTATTTGTTGACATTAATTCAGGTATTCTGGATACAGTTATCTCTGATAAGCTTTGTTTTACTAAGGAAGAAATAGTTGATGCTATTAATACTTTGAAATCATCAAAAGCAGCGGGTTCTGATGGAGTACCCCCGTGTGTGTTAAAAGACGATCCAATCTTCTGGGCTGCTGTGTTTTATACAAAATTTAAGATGATCATTGACACTAATACAATTCCGGACTCATGGTGAACCGCGATCATTATTCCAATCTACAAAAAAGGCGATCCTAATGATCCGGCAAATTTTCGTCCTATTGCTATAATGGATGCCTCTACGAAAGTTTTTTCTATACTTTTGGCAAAAAAACTTCAAATTTTTATTGATGATAATGACATTTTTTCTAAAAACCAAACTGGCTTCAGAAGAAATATTGGAACGTCTCTTAATGCCACTATATTAGCATATTTATTTGCTAAATCCAAAATACCAGACACAGGGTCACTATATCTCGCATCATTAGATTTAACAAACGCGTTTGACTGTGTCATACGCGAATTACTTTGGGCCAAATTACTTATTATGGGTTTCCCGAGTAATTTGATTCAGCTTATAGCAATGTTGCACACCAACACCTCCTTTCAAATTAGAATAAATAGGACAGGCCTTTTGACCCCCTGCATCTCGACTGAAATGGGTGTTAACAGGGGTGCAATTTGGTGCAACCCTATTCAATTTATATTTAACTGATATGGACAATCTTTGGATTGGAAAGGATATGTTTCCTCCCAGATTAGATGAACTAAAAATAAATTGTCTAATTTTTGCTGACGATATTGTCATTCTTGACAAAACACCCTCTGGTCTGCAGTTAAAGTTAGATAATTTTCAGATATATGCTGAGAAACATAATCTTATGGCGAATATAAACAAATCACATGTTATCATTTTCCATAATGGGGAAAAAAAGAAAAAAGTTTATTTTTGGACGTTGAATGGAGGTATATTGGAAACGGTCAACTCAATAAAGTATCTAGGATACTCATTAGCAAATAATTTCTCCTTTAAATCATGGAAAGAGCTCTTATCATCTAAAGCAGGCTGGCTGCAATCGATGATGAGAATCATTTACAGAAAATATTGCATGTTTTCAATTTTACCTTTAAAGGAATTCTATTTACTAAAAGTCGAACCCATCTTGTTGTATGGCTTGGACATCTGCCTAACGAATGTTGATTCGATTCTAAATAAAATCCAAGGAATTCTTTGGAAAAAAACCTTAGGCCTATCATTGGCCCTACCAAATTCAATTATCAGGCAGGAATTAGGCATATCATCGCTAGCGATGAAATGGAAATCCCGTAAACTCTCCTGCTATACAAAAATGCTTTGTCCTCCCAAAAACAAACTATAACAAGACCTAAATAAGATACTAATGAATGGAGCTGTTCCCTCAATGGAATTGTTCAAGAGTGAAATGAACCTATTAATGAACCAGATTAATGTTACAACAGAAGACATTATATTAGGCCTGGCAAGAAACAAACGTAAATTACATGAGGGGGATTGGATGTTAATTTTGGACCAAAATACTGAGTACACTCTTTATAATGAGTATGCCTCTAGACAACGAAAGTGGGGTACATGTCCTCATTATCTCAAGATATGTCCATGTAATAAGATAAGAAATGTCTACTTAAGATTTAGACTAAATCAGTTTGGAACTCTTGAACACATGCAGAAATGGGATAAAGTAAGGCATCGATATCCGGCCTTAAATTGTCGATTTTGTGAAAATATAATGCAGAGAGAAACAATTAAGCACCTTGTGGTATACTGTCCACATTTTGAGCAACTCAGACTTATTTTATTGGATGATTATGCACCCGGACCCACTGTTATAGAAAGGGTTTCATTTTGGGAACGATGTATGCAGGGTGATAGTATGCAGATGATTCTTGCCTTAACTGGATTGTTATATAAAATCAATGAACAATTGGAAAGTAAAAACTTAAATATAACATAAAATTAATATTGACATGAAAAACGAATTTACTTTTGTAAATGATGTACATATAGTATATACTTATAGTGGTTCTATGAATTTTGTAGGTGCATACAGATACTGGTTTTTAAAAAAGTGAGATCTTTGCAGGTGTACTTGTGAAAAGTACTTATATGCATAAATGAACAGATGTAAATTAGCAAACTGTGTTTAATGAAAAAACTGAATATGATTCGTAATTTGTATAGCAAACTCAAATGATAGCTGTGTTTTATTTGTTTTATGTTAAAGTAATTTTTTGTAAACAAACGTTATGATAATACTGTTTGTAAAAAGTTTATTATAAAATATAAACTATAAACAACTTTTTAAATAAAAAAAAATAATAAATAAGGGGACATCAGCCCAGCATTGTTTAGAAAAGACTGCTCTGTAGAATTTGCCCCCTTTATCGCTTCACTCATTAGCAACTCCTTCTCTTCAGGCAGTATAGCCTCCAATCTAAAAGAAGCATGGTTCCTCCCACTCTTACAAATGCTCACTCTAGACACAAATACCTCCATCAACTACTGTCCCATCACAGCATTCCCTTTCCTCCTTAAAATACTGGATAGAGCAGCATACCTACAAATTCACAATTTCGTTGAAACTAACAACCTCCTTGGCCTGCACCAATCTGGTTTACGTCCGGGTCTTGGAACGGAATCCGCACTGCTGGACTTAAAAATCCAAATGGACGAGATTTTAGAAAAATGGAAATCTGGCCCTCCTGCTTCTGCTGGAACTCTGAGCAGCTTTTGATTTAGTGGACCATAAAATCCTCGGCCAACACCTTTCCTAAGCTGCTCACTTTTCTACTAAAGCTACAGACTGCATTCAGTCCTTCCTATCAAACTGAAAAATGAGGGTCTTCTCCAATTCTGCAAAACAACAGACGTAATGGCTGGAAGGTTTGGAATTAATCCTAACCTCTGGCATTGCTCTGGGCAACCCTCCAGGCCATCGTCCTGCGCCTGCCAAGCCATTACAAAAGGAGACAGTCCATATGTAAATCAGGCTTGGTCCCACCCCAACAGGGGCAGTCCAGCCCAAACTGCTTGGTCACATCCCTTCTGCATGAGACCACAAGCATCCCCAAACATGTTTCACCTTGTTGGGCCTCACCAGTGAGGAGTAGCTTGGGTCTCTAGGCCAGGCAGGCACGGGACCCACATCTCTGCATACCTCTCCCACTTGTGGTGACTTACGCAAAATAACAGAGGTGATGGCTCGAAGCTTTGGAATTAATCCTAACCTCTGGCATTGCTCTGGGCAACCCTCCAGACCATCGTTCTTCACCTGCCAAGCCATTACAAAAGGGAAAGACCATATTCAAATCAGGCTTGGTCCCACCCCAAAAGGGGCAGTCCAGCCCGAACTGCTTGAGCACATGCCTTCTGCATGAGACCCCATGCATCCTCAAACATGTTTCAGTCTTGTTGGGCCTCATCAGTGAGGAGTAGCTTGAGTCTCTAGGCCCGGCAGGCAGAGGACCCACGTCTGGGCATACCCGTACCACTGGGGGTGACTTACACAAAACAACAGATGTGATGGCTAGAAGGTTTGGAATGAATCCTAACCTCTGGCATTGCTCTGGTCAACCCTCCAGACCATCATTCTTCACCTGCCAAGCCATTACAAAAGGGGAAAGACCATACGTAAATCAGGCTTGGTCCCAACCCAAAAGCGGCAGTCCAGCCCAAACTGCTTTTTCACATCCCTTCTGCACGAGACCACAAGCAACCCCAAATATGTTTCGGCCTTGTTGGGCCTCATCAGTAAGGAGTAGCTTTGGTCTCTAGGCCCGGCAGGCACAGGAACCATGTCTGGGCATACCCGTCTCACTTAGGCTGACTTACGCAAAGCAAGAAAGGATGTGACCTAGCAGTTCGGGCTAGACTGCCCCTTTTGGGGTAGACTAAGCCTGATTTGCATATGGTTTTTCCCCTCCTGTAATGGTTGGCAGGCTGAAAAACGATGGTCTGGAGGGTTGCCCAGAGCTGTGCAGTGGTTATGATTAAGTCAAAACCTTCCAGCGATCACCTTTTTGTTTTGCTAAGGTCTTCTCCAATTCAGCAGCTGCCCTGCCAGCCTTAGTCACTTGTGGTGTTCCCCAAGGATCCCGTATCTCCCTAACACTACACCACATCTTTACGAAGCCCCTCTTCGACCTCCTCGACAACCTGGTTATCTCCTACACTAACTGTGCGGATGACAACCAGATCCTCCTTCCCATCTCAGGCAACTACAATGGCGTCTCCCACATTTTGAGCAAAATATATCAAATCATCCAGGCTTGGATGGCTCAACATACACTATGTCTAAATAATAAGAAAACCAAGCTGCTACTAGTGGGAACTCAGCATGTCTAAACAAACTGAACAATGACTACAAATTATTCATCATCAACGGAAACTCTATTGCAGTCTCCAAAGAAGTAAAAACTCTGGTGGTCTACTTGGACTCCTCGCTCTCTCTCTAACGAGACATGTAAACGCCATCACCTCGGCGGCTGCATACACATCAAAACGTATTAATGCCTGCAGACAATTCCTGACCTCTGACAGCTGCATCATGATTACCAAAGCCCTCTTGCTCTTGCAGATTGACTACTGCAATGCCCTATTCATAGGCTAGACTTCATGCAACATAAAAAAGACTGCAGATCATACAAAATAATCTACTAAGAGCTGCTTTGAATATTCCCAAAAAAGAGCACATTTAGACTGCCAGACGGAAAGCTCTACTGGCTACTGGTTCTCGAACACATTGTGTTCTCTACACACAAATGTTTATCTAATACTGTCTTTATCCAGAATATCCTTATCCAGAATATTCTCTAAATCACAATCCAATAGACCCACTCAGGCTGCCTATGCGCACCTCCTCACCATCCCCACATTCAAGCTTCACAAGGCAGGAGGCCACAGCTTCCCTGTGGTGGCTCTGAAACACTAGAACACACTTCTGCTATCACTTAGATCAGAATCATCCTTCTGGTCCTTCTGTAAAAGCCTCAAATCATGGCTCTTCATGCAAGCCCATTAATCCACTCATGCTACCACGACTACTCTGTATGTATAACCTTCATGCATGTAAGTAACAGCAACATCTGCCTACTCCATCTCGTACTGTAACATGTGACCTCAAATATACATGTAACACAACTTGTATCAAGCTTTACTGTAACCAGCGTCCAGATGCCCTAGAGTTCGGCCCGTCTACAAATGCCTAAATAAATGAATAAATTATTGACTTTTGTGCCGTTAAAGTATGCTTTCCTTCATTTATAGTTGCATCACAATGATTTCTTTAACATATAATTGTCTGTAAACTTGCAGTTTCTTTGGAGGATATCTTGCTGTTCAGAAAGAAAAACACATTTTATATTCAGCATTGCAGAATTGAAAGCAGAGTAGTGTACAGCTTTGTTTCATTTGCAAATGCATGGCAACATTTTCCAGGTGATGTGAAACAGAACATTAGTCCCTCGGTGTACTTGCATTTTGTTTGACACATGTAGTTCAATACATATGTATCCGTCAAAGTTCATGGTGAGCTCCACACTATTTGTAGGGAATGATTTTCTATCTTTTCTAGAGAAAATGTTGGCCTGCATTTACAGGCCAACATTTCTTCTTTGCAATTGGGCGTTCAGCAAAACACACAGTATTCTCTGCATGAATAGACAGTCACTGTGTAGCGCCACATGCTCTGATTCAGCTAGCGTCGTGAGTCCATTATTGTCCCCCTACAATTACAAGGAGACATGTAGCGATGGAAACTATAGAAAAGACCTCATGACTTTATTAGCTGCATCTCTAGAAAATGTTGAAGCCAAAGAATAATATGTTGATTAAATTGTCATTTTGGTAATCGAACCACACCAATGCGCCCAAACGGTGCTCTCAGGTACATTGACTACATGGCATACCGTTCCGTGGCGGTATATTATACTATAAATGACATACTAGTTGTGAAATCATCTCTGACGTCCTTATTCACCAACGCCTTTGTTAGCGCCACACACAAGAGGATTGTGACATCACGACTGTTCTCTAACAACTTACAACCAGTAAGTTTGGACATTAAAACGTCAATAAAAAGGTTATCAGAAAGATGCCATCAAATCATAAATAATGTCCATTGCCACCTTAATAGATTTCTTTGTACAGATTCGTGTCATGCAAGCATCCTCTTGCCAGGCCACAGTCTTTAGATGCAGTGGTGTTAGGAAATAAAAGCAGCTGCTCAAAAGTCCAAGCGGGTACGCAAAAGTTGTTGCTAATAAATCTTAAATTACTGTCCTGCAGGTCGATTGTATTTTGATAATTCAGCATCCGTATCATGCTCTGTCCTGACTTGATGAAGTGCACTGTGCTCCAATCAGATGTCGGCGCGCAGTAATTTATTGGATTTACCCGAGCGCAGCATGACATGACAACATGACACACTGCTCGTACTATTCTTCCCAACAGCTCGCCTCTCTCCATTCATCCATTGCACGTGAACTGGCTTTTCCCCAACTACAGTGCGCCGTGATTAGATAATACTAGATGGCGTGTGGTGCTGGAGTTCAAGGGAGGGGAGCTGAAGTCTATAAGCGACTTAGCATATGTGTTTGCAAACACATTGGGAGGGAACAGCATTTAGCAGGTTACATCAATGGCTTACTACAAATGCGTGACTATTGATTTGTTTGATTTCCACATTGTGAATTCACACAGTGATCACATATCTGCAGCTGGATGTTCTCCCATCTCAGCAGACCATTGGCCCATGTATTTTGAGGGGTGTGGCAATTAGAGGCACAACTAGGCACAGGGATGTCTAATCCGGATATCGTTAAGTCTGTCCCTATGCCTGCTCCTATAGTGTGCTTATGCTAAGACATGCATAGCTTCACCTACCACATTTCGTCTCTTCGATATTAGTGGAGGAAATCAAACCTCACGACGATGTGAATATATGCATTTTGCTGTGTTCCTTCTATCCTGCTTCCAATGTATGTGCAACATAGTGGACTGAATAAGGCTCCATCATTGCCCTGTCAGCTTGCTCTTTCCTTTTCCATCTTCTTTGGACTGGTGTTGCCACCTGGTGGTGGAATTCAACTCATTCTGCATAGGCCACCGAGGATCCTATGGTCTCTTCGTAGAATCCCTGAAAAGAAAACTCGTCTGTGTCCTGACCAATTGGCCACCATTTCCCACTGCCCCTAAACTGTTGCTGTGTTCATGGTCCAAGTATCACTATCCTTTGTGTTTGACAGCCAATAGAATTAACTGCACACAACCACTTTGATAGAAAACTCAGAAGAAAGAGCATCCTGGCTAGGTAAGGAAACTACAATGCTGATCTGAAGGGAGAGGCAATGTGCATACAACAGGAGAGTAAACACATAGGAGATAGTGACAATGGGCTTCGTTATGAGGTCGGCAATAACCCACCAGTGAAACCAGCAGCTTGCGTCCCGGTGCCACTGGACATTACAAGTTCTGGTGGAGCCGGAAGACAGGTGGCAGTTTTCTGTGGCAGGACTCTGTGGGAATGGGGACTCGGAAGCACCGGCACCATTGTTAATGGTGCCGGTGCTTCCATGGCAACCCTGCCTGCCGGGTCAGACCTGTCGGGCGCAGCGGCCATGGCAGACAGACTCGTAGTGTGGTGGTCCGGAAACAAGGGTGCCAGTGGCAAATGTGTTGAACAAGTAGGGATATGATGCCAGTACTAGACCAACTATCTGGAATACCTAGGTGATGAACCCAGGTTGGACTTGAGACTACCCACACAAAGAAAGAGGCGTTCAATAACTTCCCACAGATAACTCTTACATATACTCTTTTTCATGGAGGAAGGTAAACTGGATTGGCTTGTGTGGCTGGACATGGATGCACAAAAAGGAGTATATTTACTAGAGACAACCCTATAAGCGCCTGGCCTCAAAATAAGGTTGTTACTTCTGTGGAAACAACATTATTTAACAATTACATTAACTGAACTCTCGACTGCATGTTTGGCGAGACCAATGAAGAGGAATGGGAGCTGGATAATGTACTAATAAATACACCTAGGTGCAGGAAAGAACACAACAGGACACTTTAACAGACACTAAAAATGTGTTATGGATACAAGACAGGCAAGAATGATAATACGGATTAAATCCACACAAATTCAAAACAGGTTTGCAACTGCAACCTGTAGCAAGAGACTGGAACATGACTGTAACAAAGGACTAGAAACTAGCTAACTGAATCAAGCTGTAGAGCTATACTGAAAACACACCGGCTATTGAACATGTAAAAAGCGGAGGCCTCTGACTCAAAATAACTAGAACTAAGGGCAACAATATGAAGTAAAAGAAAAGAGAATCAGAGTGTGAATATGCAGGGTAGAACTGCAGAACAGACAAACCCGAAAAAGTGAACTTGAGCAGACCAGAGAGCAGAAGCGGGGCACTGCAAACATGTAGGCCCAAAAAGCAGGGGATGGAGAATGCAGAATCACAGCACAAAGTGCAGATGTTGGAGGCTGCTAGGACACAGCGCAAAGAGCGGGGCCCGGAAATGCATGAATGGAAGCAGTAAGGAGCCTTGATGCAGGCAGTGGTGAAAGAACTATGTCGGCCTAAGCTATCTAGTTCTTATACCAAATGAGCAGGAACTCTGGCTAGCCTTCCTCAAAGAAAGAGACATTGGAAGTAAAGATAAACAGATTTATTAGGAGTCATTGTCCTCAGGAGCAGGACTCAGGGCTACTACGCTTTGCTGCTTTCTCCTAGCAAATCCTGATCTACTGAAAAATTGATATGCTGATATCCCAGTCCCTCCTATGTTCACCCAATCATGAGATCGGAACATTGTACACCTCTATGCCTATCTGCTAAACAATCATTTATTTGTGTCTGCAGTCTTGTCTCAGACTTCACAAGATCAAACCCCTCATCTCCTAACCGGCTGCCACCTAAACTTGGTGCTGATGAGGCATATTTTGCACTGGTGCCAAAGATAGCCCCGGTGTAATGTGCATCTCAGAATAAGAGGATGGGAAAAACAAGACATGAAGTTTCGGCAAGAGCACAACGTTTGTCCAAGACATATTCATACCCTAGTATTATAGCTATGTGTTACGTCTAACTTATGCCTATTCTTGGATCCTGGTCTAGCTCACTATAAACTCACTACTCATATGTATTCTCTCACAGACTAAGCTGCCAAGGCAGGGAGGTTCCATGTGTTAATATCCCTGCAAAAATATTGCCATTCAAAAATATTGCCATATTTTTCGGCAATATTAAGGCATGGAACCTGCGGGGGACACCCCAGCAACCCACACATATTTTAACCCCCGCTCCCAAAACCCCCAAAAATTACCCCCCCAAAAAATATCGCCTATGGCCGTTCCAAATGCCCATGTATACGGCGATATTTTTGGTGGGGATATTATGTAGTGATACCGGCAGGGATGGATGCACATGGAATAAAACAGCACAGGGGCATGACACAAGCACTGGGAAAGTGCAAGCCAGAATGATCAGCAAAGCGTAGAGGAACTAGGCAAGTATCCCAGCTGCTAGAGAATCACACATCAATGCATAGCCAAGGTGCTTCAGAGAGTGGACGCTTAAAAACAGTTATATCAGGGAGCAAACCCAGGGTGGAATAACACAATACGCTGCACAAAACCAGTCACAAGTGTTGTGACTTCCAATCTGTGGTTTGTCCTTATGGAGAGGAGCTAGTCCCCAGGAATACCAGTGGCTGAGGTGAAGAAATCAAGGCACTGTAGTTTCCACAGCTTCACAACATTAGCCACTGAACCTGGGGACTACAGTCATTTGAATCTTGTCTTTTTCCCATTCTTCCAGAAACGTGCACGCATGAAGAAAGAGCCTTAAACTACGTGTAGACACCTGGGGAATAATCATCACATGAAGAAAGAGGCCACACTGCCCTGTTTAGGGTTGCTGGGTTTTCTTGATTGTGTGCACATGCATAATGGCAATGGTAGACCTTTGAATCATGCCTCTATTTTTGCATTGTTCGGAAGACATGGATATATGTAATGAGAGGATGGTTTGGGAATACGGGTCATGACAGGTGACAGTTACCATGACCAGATGTATATATACAGAGTTGTGACACACCTATTCCACTACATACTGTGTTTTTGGAACATATTAAACACAAGGATCTTCAGCTACTCATCAGTGGGACTCCCTAATTATTGTACTGCAAACAGGCTCCACAGCAAGCACCCTTCAGATTCTACCCATGCTCTCTCATCTGCAACCTACCCTTACCTGAACCTCTGCTGTTGCATTCCATCAATGCCATATCAGTGGCTACCTTAGCCCTCTAACAAGCCTAGCTCTAGACCATATTTTACCCAGTGATCCACAATTTACTTGGCAACCACGTTCTTCAATGGCATGAGAGCTTCCTCCACACTCAGAAACAATTCATTGCAACTATTCCATCTACCCACACCACACTACCCTCACTGCGAAGATCGCAGAACAATGATGTGTTGCATTTTACAAAAGATAACATAAAATATATAATCAGTACTCTATTCATTACATATGGGACTGACTTTATGAAGGGTGAAGTAAGACTTTTTGTCCTAGCAGGGATCTGCATCAAAACCACAAACTCCTACATTTGTAAAGCCAGGCCTATTGATTTGGTCAATGCATCGACATATGGAGTCCAGGGCTGATCATGCTGCCTTCAGTGAGAGCCACCTGGTCACCCCTTCAGGTATGCATACAACATCTGACATTTAAGACTTGTAATTTTGCTTCCCCACATTATACCAAGTACCAGAAAGCAGGTCATATCAGGGATCAATCAGATGGAGCACTCGCACCAGACTTATGACAACAAGGCATGCTTACATTTCCATCACACTACAGTGAACAGACAATACATTTTATGATGGATAGAGCTCTGCCTCACCTGTTTTTTCTTTTTACTGATCAGTGAAACACAACCCCATGGATGCATTCATTTGGTAAATACCATCACATGACTGGCACAGCAGAGCTTTGGCACCATGCAGTTCCCTGATCACTGCACTGCAGGACACTCCTGCGAGATCACCTCGGCCGGAGCCTTGCAGTGTCATGCCAGACCCGAACCTCAGAGATAATGAATACCTTGGTGCTCATTGCAATAAACACCGGGATGTAGGCGTCAGACTTCATGATGCCCATGGAACGCCATGGAGAAGCTCAGATGAGGTAGAGAGGCGATCAGAACCCAGTATTCTGTTATTTGGCAATCCAACACACCCCTGCATCACACAGCAGCTGGCAGGTATTGACTTCCCTCTAATATGGATCTCCAAGACCTTTGTGAGAAACATGAAGCTTTCTTTGAGTGACCGAAAAAAGATTTTGCAAGTGTGGTCGGAGTTCTTTGGCCTCAGAACGTTTCATTTGATTCCGCTTGATGGCCAAAGAGAGGAGATACTATATCCTTTTACATCAAGTATTTGCTTGCAAAATGCATTCCGGATCCTGTGTTATGTAGCTTGATGTCAAGGTACATAACACAGGATCCGACATGTGTTGAATACAATGGAGGATGTTCACCAAAGGATAATGTCTGGCATCAACTGTGGATGTCCATCACCACTCATTTACTCCGATGAGTCATTGAAATTGATCCCGTTTAAAGCAAAGTGGACCATCCTTGTATAATTCCCCTCAATGCATAAGTTATATTTGACAATTTGTGTGTGCAGTCCTCTCGCTTATGTGTGTTGATGAACGTTTCCAGCAAGTTCCTGTTGCTAACATGACGCGGCCATTAGTATTCCTTCTTGCTGCTGCCTTTCATTTGTCGCTTTCTTTGTTGTTTCATGGTGCTTTTAAGTAGTTTCTTGTTTTATGAACACAAGCCGTGAGTGACAGGGAAGCAGTAAGGACACAAAGGATGAGAGCGTGGCTCTGAAAATGTATGCGAAGTCAGAGAACAACGACTGACTGAAGGGGTATTTTAGATGCACAGGGACGTCTGCACCAACAGATTTCTCTCCCCTCAGCCTCGCCATTTTTAACCAAGCAACACATTACACGTCTAGCAGTGTGATTACCGGCAGCATCTCCACAGCAAATGCCCGTATTCTGAATCTTGAACAGCAGGAAGTGGGTGGGTGGGTGTCGAAAAGAGACGGCCCATCCGTCCCGTCTGTTTTTGTTTTTAGAAACTGCATATGTAATTCCAAATTGGAAAATCTGCCTCAACAAACGTTGTGCCGCAGAAAGGCAATAAGGACGGTTCCTTTCATTTCAGGTTTACAATGAAGCGCTCAGCTCTGAAGACTCGCAATGAATAAAAGAAGGGGCGTTATTGCAGAAAGCCACACCATCAATTTCTTCAGCTCGCTTTTGGTAAGTAACAATCGCGAATGCATCTTCATCTAATGTGAGTGCTTTAGGCACCAACCTAACCAGGTACCAGGTGGTTGTAATGGGCTACATTGCTGACCGGTGAGATTCTGCGCATTTTCTGAATTACTAGCGAACACATCCAGTGGATTCTCCATGAAAAGAGTTTGTGGATTGAATATTGCATTTCCCGCACACGGTGACGTTAGTTGGACTTGTCTTGCGCCTGCTTTTCTACCCATCTGTGCCCCTATGTGACTCGAAGAATGGTGTGGGAGTGGCTGAAATATTCATTGCATTCGATGCGTTCTGCTTTGCTGTTTATAGACACGTGTTTGTGATGACGTGGAATGTTTAAATCTTTCCTCTTCTAAAATCAAGTAGAGAAATGTGCATGTGTTCATGCGTTTGGACATTTCTGTGAACAATATTGTATCATCCCCGAAACATATGAATTCTCACTGTAATTCAGGCTCATCCGAACTTTTAGAAGTTCGGGCAAATAAGGTTCGGGTGGACAGATGTTTAAACCCCCGGAAAAAGCCCTCGGTTCTGCAGGTTTGCAGTGGTCTCTGAGAATCTGACACCGTGGGAGACAAGTGGTGGCCATTGTTTTATAGGGTATTGGGGGAAAAAACAGGGTCATTTTTTAAGGACTACATGGCTTGCCAGAATATATATAGCCTACCATTTTACTTTTATTGAGATTAAAATAGGACATTTTATTTGGAAAGAACATTTTATATATATTTTTACAAAGGCAATTTTGGGCTGTGATGGATGTGGGGGTCCCTAAATAGAATTTGACGCAGCAGGGAAATCCTCTGCCAACATCTGGCACCATCTTGTTTGTGGGTGTTCTGCATGGTGCGCCATTTAGTACAGACAACACTTCATTTCCCCTCACTTCAACCACTTCCTTTGCAGAGCTGCCTATTCTTTGGACGGCGAGGATAGACACGCGATGGTGCCTGCGTAGAGGCTGTGTGACAGTACTTATTACACAGCATCATTACACAGAGCACTCCACACGTTGCAACTGATTTCACAACTGCTTTTCCAGAGGGCATTCTTTGGATTGTGGTTTTGGTGTTGATGGGCATTTGCCTCTGACAGTGTCTTTGGTCTTCATTGTAGCACCACCTGCTCGAGGTGTATTTATGTACTAATAAATACACCTAGGTGCAGGTAAGAACACAACAGGACACTTTAACAGACAGTAAGAATGTGATATAGATACAAGACAGGCAAGAATGATAATACGGATTAAATCCACACAAATTCAAAACAGGTTTGCACTGCAACCTGTATCAAGGGACTGGGACATGACTGTCACAAGGGAGTTTGCAACAGGTGCTTGATTGATTACCCAGCAACATTACAGAGGGCACCCTTTACACTCGCCACCTTGATGTTACCACTTTTTCAAAAATGTATATTGTTAGGAGTGTGCTGATGTGGTGGTACTTGGCAGTGGCACTTTGTTGTGTGACTTAAAAACTGCCATGACGTTATTGTGCCCTAATTTAAGGAAACAAGTGATTTACAAATGACATGCTACCTTTCACCCCCCGCCGCCCCCACCCCCCCGTCATGTCTCCATTACTTTCCCTGAGCATTGCAGCATTGAGACTGCACTGGTGATGGGAGGCACATGCACTTGCAGCTTGTTTGATGTGTGTGAGATGCAACACTGCATGCTTGAATATACAGAAATACCAAAGCTAGCTCTATAGTTTTCGTCTGAAGTTGCTTTTCATACTACTTTTGCAGAGCAATGTGTCGTTCGAAAGGTCTGCCAGGGGCAGCCCACTGGAGTATGCCCTTCTTACCTTACTTAAGTGGGTTGTCAAGTTGAGTGATCCTTCTTCGAAGCAACATCACCCAGAATGGACACAGCGTTGTATGGACCTGAGGACACATGCTGGGCTCTGAGCAAAAAGCCAGTGGCAGCACAATTATGTGACAGATGGATATGCTTAGTTACAGAAGGCAGCTGTACCAGGGGTTACAGGCTGGGAACCTGAGGCAAGTAAAAGGGGAAATCAGGTAGGAGTATTTTATTTTTTATTTTATTTATACAGCACAATCTCTCCCCCGGTGATCAATATCAAGCCATGAAAAACAGTTAAACAAATACAAAACAGAAACCGAAAAAAAACCACAAAACATTACAAAAGTCTACATATGAAAATGAAAACACAGAGTATGCAGCCATAACATATTGAGCACCAAATGTTGACTTACGTCTAGATTTTCTAATGACAACTGGAAGATTGTTCCATAGGGTGCACATAGAGCACGAAACAACCTACTTCCACAAAGAGTATGGTTATGTTTACCTACTGTCAAAAGGTCCTTAGAACTGAACCTAGGAGAGTGAGATGGGATGTATGTTGAGCCATATTAGCAAGATAGCAGGGGCAGCACCAGTATTAATCTTAAAAACCTGAGTCAGATCTCGCATTTCAATTTGGGCCTCAGTAGGAAGCCAATCCAATGACTTTCTTGCCTCTGAGATATGGCCAAACTTTCTTAGACCACAAACCACTCGAACTATGTGGTTTAGCACAGCCACAAGTTGAAACAGTTTTTTTTTTTTGTAAAGGCCCAAATAAATGGCTGAACAATATTGAACTAGAGATAGCACTACCACATGAACCAAGGTGTTGACATGTTCTTGATCAAGTAGACTAGCACATCTACTAATAGTCCAGTTGTGTACTTTTGCTCGCAACATCTACTTGTTTAGTGAATGGTAGTTGGTTGCCAAATATGACACCCACACGTCTGGCTGAGTCCACAGGTAGTAGAGGTGAACCATGTCCCACAGGCCATATAAAAGGCCTTTAGGAAAGCAGACACCAACTGGAAAGGTGTATTGGGAGTAACCGCATTGAACCAATGATTATGCCTAGCAGGCTTAAACCATGGAATTAGTCACATACAGGGCTGGCAATGGGGTTTTACAGATGCAGAGCCCCTGGTGGTAGTAGAGTCTGTTTTTCTTAGGAACCACTTAAGACTTCCTCAATGTACCTCAATATTTGTTTTACATGAGGAGCCATGATTGAGTTACTTAGAAGATTATCTAAAAATCAAAGCTCTATTACTCTCTTGCTCAGTTTTGTTTAACCCTTCTGTGGTTTTTACCCATGGAATTCTGTCTACCTAGTGATATGAAACATAGGCAACCTTGGACTATGTTAATAAAAAAAAAACAATGTGGAATAGCCATCTTAATTGACTTGATAACAAAACTCAAGATTGTGTAAGAAATATTTATTACAGTGAGAATGTCTAGCGTGAGATGTTTTAAATTGACTGTATGCTGTTACATTATGCTAAAGACGACCAGGAACAGCTCATAATTAATAGGATCAGGAGCACTGAACCACCATTGTTGCCCATTATAGGCAAGCAAACCGCAGCAGACCGAAAGCTCTCCCAAGCACTCTTGGGCTGGCCTTAACTGTCAAACGGAAATGTGGTTTACCTTTGACAGTTTAAATCGCTGAGCGTGCATGCACAATGATCCTGCCATGGCTGGGGATGTGTTGCTTCCCCGACCCCATTGGAAATTCTGGCTGGGAACGTGCAGGCCTAAATAAATGTAACTAGGCGGCACTCATGCATCTGCGTTTTCAGGTCCTCCTGAGCAGAATCAAGAAAGCACTCTGGCTCCTCCAGGCATGCCCTCGTTAACCAGGAAGGTCACTCTGCTTTCTGATTCCTGCTTGTGCTGCATGTAGCTCGAGGGCTGTTGTCAAAGGCATTATCGGACCGTGGTTGCAGATACAATTTCTTTTATATATGTTTGGATGTTTGTATGCATTTACATATCTGTGAGCATGCATGCTAGTGTCTGTATCTGTAAGTGGGCACGAGAGAGTATCTGTGGTATGAGTCCAAAGAATGAATGGGTGTATGAAAGCATGGGTGAATGAGAGACATAAATTAAGATATGAATGTGTGAATTTGTGCCAGGAGCACTCCTCTGATTGTGCAAGGGGGTAGTTGTTCAACCAGGGCTAAAACAGTCATGATAAGTATTATGTGGCCAGAGTGGCCTACTTTGGGAGCACGAATGTGGTCATTTATTCATACTGTAGCATGGCATTCGTTACTGGGAATCAAGGCTAATGCAAACAGAAGTGTTATTAGTGACAAGATTGGCATACATTTGTGGGCCAGTCTAGATTTATTTTCTTACTGTGGCCCTGAGGTTTTAATGGGCATCAGGAGTAAAGCAAAGTTAATACATAATATTACATGACTAGATTGGCCTACATTGTTGCAGCCATTCTGTATGGATTTTCTGACATAGCCTTGCATTTTTTACTGACAAGAAGGATAAAGCCATATGGATGAGTTTTCTTCTGCCCTTTATTGGTGCAGCCAGTCTTGACATGTTTTCCTACAATACCATAGCATTTTTAACAGCAACATCAGCAGGTGAATGTTCTTCCTTGGGAATACTGGCATACATTGGCAGATCCAACGCAGACATGTTTTCTTATAATATCATTACTGCCGTTATGCACAAAGCAAACATGAGTATGTTCAGAAATGGAAATGCTGGCAGATATTTTTGCAGCCTGTGCTAAATGTAGGGGCCCTGCCAGCATGACAATGTTTTTCCAAAGCAGCATATATTGTGGGAAAAGGTATTCTGAAAATGTTGTTGGCTTGCATGGTGGCCTTTTAGCACATTTTTCAAAAACTTCTGTTGTAAATGCACCATTTTACCAGATTATTTAAAAGTATTTTCTCATGGGAGAGTCTCGCCTCCCCCCGAACCACATTTGGTTGTTTCATACTCAGTCCCTCCGGCATATTTGTCTGAAACATTTACGCCCTCTCAATTACACAGTTCACCAGCCGCCACTGCAAGACAGTACCTGGGCCAAAGCCTTATCAGCATTTGGTTAAAAATGTGTACTTCTCGAACCTCTTGGCCAGAGTTAGAATGAATGAACTTGCGGTTAGTGTTGTTGTAGCTTTCACGTCTGATCACTCCCTAGGGAGAACATTTTGCACTTGTCAAACAGGCATGGAAGAAGATTTGTTGCACTTTGCCTTCTGTCTATTCAATCACATGCTTAGACATTTAATTCTATTTTAATGCAAGTTAATTCTGAATCACTCATTGTACTTTGCTGTATGTAAATATCCTTCTTTGGTCTTGAGAGTAAGGAAGTTTCTACAATTTTTTTATTGGTTGTATGTCTTTCTTGTGATTTGTATTTTTTGTGTTAAATAATCTTTATTGTCATTATAGTACAATACAAAACAACACAATACAACACAATGCCATACAAAATAATACCAACCAAATCGTAATGTCTCAATGTAATGAATTAAAATAGGCATTGGTTCATACATACCGTATGCATCACATAACTCAAAAGACCAAAGTCTCAAGGTCACAAAGGGCCATAATAAAACCTAACATGAAAGAAACACCTTAGAGCTCTAATGGCCACCCTCACATACCTGTAGGCCTCTTTCTGGACCGTAAATCTCTTCTGTGAGAAAGAGACTGAAAACCCCCAAAACTCAGTAACAAGGTCAAGTACAACATTCTCACAGAAATCCCTTAAACCTCCCCGCCCACAAACATCACTATACCCTCCAACCTGAGAGATATGCATCCTGCAACCCGAACTATTGGCATAACCCCCATACACTGCATTTCTGATGTTTGTCAATCTGCTTAGAATCACATGCTGTGCATAGTCCGACATCCAGTGGTAACCGCGGAGTATTGCATCTTGTCTTTCGAGAATCTGAAGGGGACGTCGACATAGGCGTGCCTGTAACCCTATCCCTACGTGACGTGTAGTGTACCCAAGATCCTTTGTGCGTCGAAGTCCCTCAGATTGTTTTTTTCCACCCAGATAAATGGTCGCCTTTATACAGACTTTGTAAAGAACATTGCTATTGTCCAACGACCTTTGGTCGAATAATTCTATAAAGATAGTTAAGATCACCCCTCCCATCCCTTGTTTCGACGGCTGTTCCAGTCTCTGCCGAAGACCTGTGAGATTTGACGGACGGTGATCCTGTCGGCGTTGCCAACCATGTGGCCGGGCCTTCCGTCGGCCTATACAGTAGGGAGAGTGTGGTCGGGTGGACATTACTTTTCAAACTGAAAATGCCTTTCCACTTCTTCCCTCTTTCCCAGTTGGTCTTAGTCACTTTGTGTAACCTCAGCTATGGAGAGGACTCCATTTAGATTTCGCCCTATTTGTAAGAACAAATTCCCATGGAAGGATAGCACAGGCGGTGTAACTGGTGCTTGCCCCTCGATCACAAAGAGGAAGGGTGCGTGGCCTGTAAGCTCCTTCGCCCTAAGACTTTGAAGGAGCATAGAGTAAAACGGTGTGCGGCCAACGGTATGTCCAAGGCCGGGACTTGTCCCACTGCCGCTACCACCGAATGTGACGACGGTGAGAGTGACTATCAGACCTCTGAACTGGACATTGGTGACCTTTTGACGGAACGCTGGCGTTCCGCATCGTCTGTCCCCGGCCCTGATAAGCACGGCATAAGCTCTGCTATGGGGAAGTCACACCCTGGCGACAAAGACAGACACATAAATGGCACTTAGCACACAACCCCTAGCCTTACTTTGACTACGTCGAAGAAGACTTTGGCACCAACGGTGCACTGGTAACTCCAAAGATACCCTCTGATCGCCGAGATCGGCAGCCCTCGCCGCAGCCACATGCGTGCCTAGCGACTAGGCAATCCAAGACAAAGGGCACAACCCCAAAAACACATAGTTCCGTCGATACGCATCACAGGAAGGCATACGGCGACGATAAATCGAGGACTCGTGACAAGGCCTTATCATCGCCGAAAGTTACGGTGCTTCTGGAAAAGGTGGACGATAGGGGCAAGGCCCTGGTTCCACTGAAACAGACTCCCTTATATTCGTCAGATGTACCTGCGTGCCTCCCGACTGGTGAGGACGTCGAGGTCAGCTTGGCAAGAATTGTGGCTGCCGATTCTCAAAAACAGCAATCTAGGGACTCTCCGAAAGTTTCCGAAAGGCCTAAAGATCCGCCGAGTTCTAAGGAGAACGTTCAAGAGTCGAGAGAAGGACATAGAGATGTCCCACCTTCATCGGTCTCACCAGAGGAATTCTCTGAAGGAGAGGAAGGACTTTCTTCGACGTTAAGGCACAGATCTCGGTTTTCAACGGAAGAAAGTGCTAGGGACACTTTTTCAACGGAAGACTATGATAGAGACACCTTTCCACCCCTAAACCGTTCTAGGTTGTCAGTTCGGACTACGGAAAAGTTTGAGGACTACATGGAAAGGCTGAACAAGTTTGTTTCACGTGCAGAACAACCTACACCAAGAAGGCCCAGGGAGGAAAGCCCTGATAGCCCTGGAGCTAAATTCCAAGGCTTTTTGACCCATCTTTAGAAGAGGACATATATAATTATGACCTTACTGAAGAAGACATTTAAGTTAATGTACAGGAAAACCCTTTCTCTAAAGAAGAGGAACATGATGAACCCATTGAAGATGAGCCCATTGAAGCCCGGAGGAAGTCCCAGATATGGGTGACCCTCAACCATGGTAGTCAACAGAGCCACAAGACCCAGACTCAGATATTCTGGCTCTGGACTCTCCTCAAAACACTCCTACAAGAAATCCCTCTCCTATTGATAATCAACTGACGTATAACGTAATGTTATGTAAGGCAGCTGATCAATTTAAAATTGCCACTGAAGAGGCAGCACCTGAAGCTGACTTTGTTGAGGATATATTCAAAGAGAAGCCACCAACCAGTCAGGCCATCCCTCTCCTTAATTCGATTAAAAAATGCATGGCTCCATCCTTGACTACACCGGCTCTAACGAGAAATATTTCACCCTTCTCCCTCAGACCCTCTATATATTAGAGGTCATTCCACCCAGATTCTTTGGTGGTGGCAACCACAAGAAAAAGAGCAGGGTTCCCTTTATCAACCGGTGAGGCACCCCCTGACAAAGAAGGAAAAATACTTTATTCTCTGGGTAAAAGGGTTACCACAGCAGCAGCTATCTCTACGTGTATTGCCAATAACACCACTTTATTGGGCAGTTACGCAGATGTGCAATGGGCTTTAAAACAAGACGTTCTATAAGAGGCTCCAGAAACTCTACGACCTGTCTACTTACCACAGTCTCTGAAGGTAGGCAAGTTAACCAAAGCATTTCAAAGAACATTTTGGATTCTGCCGAGACAGCCAGTCGAGCCCTCGCTCAGGGCATCCTCCTCAAAAGACACACATGGCTCCACGAAATTCAGGGTTTAAACCTGAAATGCAAGCGTCTCTTATAAACAAGCCTGTGGAGGAATCCAACTTGTTTGGAAAGGTGGTTGACGAGGCCTTAGAGACTGCGAAAAAAGAACATGAAACAATAAAAAGTCTGGACCAAATTACTCAGAGACCCTCCACAAGGCGAGGATTTGGAAACAGAAGGTTTTTTCATGGCCAACGCTCCACTCATCAACAATACTCTTCAGGAAACAATGGGAACTCTCCACAAGGGACCAACACTTACAATACCCCATACCCCCAAAGGGGACAGCGCCGTGGTAAGGGAAGGAGCAGAAACCCTACCCCCAGAGGTTCTCCTGCCTCAGGTTCCAAATGACTCAAAGATTTGTGTCCCCACCCATGCCTCCCAGGTCGGGGGCCGACTGATATCATTCCTTCAGGCATGGGAGGGAATTACCATGGACCAGTGGGTGCTAAAGACCATAGCCCATGGGTACTGTGATGAGTTCAACCGGTCCCCAAAATTCAGACCTCCACGACAACGAAGACTAACACCAGAACATCTTCGTATACTTCTTCAAGATGTCGAGATACTGGAACAAAAAGGAGCCATAGAGATTGTATCTTTATCACAGGTAAAAAAAAGGTATTTATTCGGTGTGCTTCCTTGTACCCAAAAAGGATCTAACCATGCGTCCTGTTCTAGATCTGCGCCCAGCGAACACATTTGTAAAACCACAAACATTTTGCATGGTCACCCTGCAGGAAGTAATTCCTCTGCTCACACAGGGGGATTACATGGCAATTCTGGATATGAACGATGCATACTTTCATATTTCGATGTTGCCAGCACACAGAAAGTACCTCAGGTTTATGATAGAGAACAAACACTATCAATTCAAGGTACTACCCTTCGGCATAGCATCTGCACCAAGGGTATTTACAATGGTACTAGCAGTAGCGGCAGCACACCTGCGCAGGCAATCCATTCCAGTATATCCTTACCTCGACGACTGGCTCATAACAGGTGACTCTTTCGAAACATGTCTGTCAAATACCCAAAAGACGATAGATCTTTTATTCAGTCTAGGATTCTCTATCAATGAGAAAAAATCCAGCTTAGACCCCAGTCAAGTCAAACAATTCCTAGGGGCTCTAATTCAACAAAACAAAAACAAAGGACGCCCTTGTTTTCCCCTCCAACAAAATTGCTTTTGTTATGACCAAGCTACGAACACAGTACTGTACGCTGCGGGTATCCTTCATACAAGCTCATGTTTGAACCCCTACAGACACTGACGCGAGCACTGGTCTAAAGTGGATGTTTCCATACCGTGAGGCACAACAGTGATACTGGCTCACAGACAGATACAGCAAACTTGATAGGCGGTAAGCCCGACACCTGTGGAATCAGGACTAGACACATGGATGCGGCCTCCTCTTTAATGCACTTGCTTGTATTCCCTCTGCTTTGTATTTAATCTACTTGGCACACTGATAAGGGGTTGAGTACCCCAAACAAATTTTGTTTGCCTAAGGCTTTTTACAGGGTTTAAAAGGGTGATGCAGCACGCACCACTACCTGTGCTGGTTATGGGGAACATTCGAACACCCTAGTTGACGCTGGTTCACTTCTAGATGTTTTAGTAGTGGTGTTTCCTTTCTTCATTCACTTTTTGGAGTTTGCGCTAGACACAGACTAACCAAGTACGAGGTAGCTTAGCGTTTCCCCACTTTCTTTGGTGCTGCTAAGACTCTGGGTCCTCTTGCTAGGCTATGAGGGTGAGATGTAACCGAGTGCAGAGTGTTCTTCACTCAATGGCTTTATTCCCTTCTTTTCCGTAAAGACTACCATGGTCTTTTTACTAAGAATTATCTACCTATGCTAGTGGCCTCTGTTTTTGTAGAGGTGCCACACTAAGGACCGCAGCCTGTTCTGCTGCTTCTCTCCGAACTGATTACGGATATATTTACATTCAGGTGAGCCCATTTAAATTACCTCACTTACTTATCAGTTCTATCTGTAACGATAGAATTTCTCGAACATCGGCATTGAGCTCATTTGAAAAACACTGATTTAGGTTTTTCATGTATTTATTATAGGTCCTCGGCTATTCCATAGCTGACTACAACCTCATTTACTTACGTTGTGAGCCCCCACAAGCACCATGAAAGGTAACAACAACCCAACGTCCGGTCCTCTTATTCACCCTATGGGGAATATGACAGATGGACCTTAGCTATGGATCTAGCTCCTTATCTGTCCATGTTTCTTTTGATCCACAGGTTGCACGTGTACACTACACTGTCCTACTTATGAAACAGTTTATGATTTTAATTTGGATTTTCGTGTTTTTGACAACCCTCCTGATGAATGTACTCTGAGTAAAGAACTTCCTAAGAACAGAACATGTCGAGACAATTTCCTGGAAGTATACAGGAATACAACAACTTGTGTTATCGAATAATTATCAGAAACTGAATTACATTGCCAGTTGTTTGCTGAATGTACTTTACACCTTATGCTACCTTACAATTCGATTGGAATTGATGAAATATTTGTTTTTTTATATGTTGATCTTAACAGATATTATGTATAGAAATGTATGATGATCGCTATTAGATGTGTGAATCAAAATGTCTTTATGTGTTTTTAATTAAAGTTTATATACGGTTTTTAAGGAACCTAATTGTTTTGTGCAACCTGTATCATTGAGCTCTGTCTCTTAATATAATGATGGAGTCCAAACCTCTCCTGTAGCGTAGCTAATGAGAGAATTCCTTTGGGTGTTTGAATGTGATGTAAATAAAGCATACCCCGTTCCTTCCAAGGTGCCAGTACAGGGGTTCATTCCCTATTGTTATGGACCGATTAAACCACAAAGGGACATCCCTCTGAATACAAGGCCCCTCCCCTTTTATTTTTCCCCATGCCCGCATAACCACACACGTGAACAATATCGGTCCAATAGCTTGCATGGAGGGCTTATCACAAATAAACGGGATGTCCATCGTACAAGCAGGGAATGCCAAGAACACTTCCAGATCCACCCAGACTGGATGGGCAGACTGATGCTCCCCAGGAAGCCACTTCATTCCCTGTCCTATCCCAAACGTCAACAGATACCTCCTAAAGTAAGGGAACATCACACCACCTTGAGATGGAAGCAGCTGAAGTCTGGTAAGAGCAATCCTAGTTCTCCCCTCCACCCATAAAAATGTTGTTAGACATTTATAAATGCCCTCAAAGAAAGTCTTTGGCCATTTTTATCCAGAGAATAGCTCAGCATCAACGTGATCGCCTTGGAAGCAAGATGACACGGAGCAACACAGGTTTGATCCCTAGGTCAGCGCTTAGAAACCTCTGGGTATTAAGCGCGTTATAAATAACCTATCTTATAGATACTCATATATTCATAGTATGCAAAGGGAGCATCACCAAAGCTTACATTATTATTGGAGACACACACATTTTGATAGTCTCCAGCCGCCCCACCATGTTTAGAGCAGTGTTGACCATTTACCAAACACAGCCTCCACTTTGTCCCTTACCCTGGCACAGTTTAAAGGTATTGTGTCACTTATACTCGAGCAGAAGACCATACCCAGATAAGTAATGCTTCGCTTCTGCCATTTCAATCCTGATCCACTGAAATGCGAGCTGAAACAATGATTATTCAAATGGCACATTTACGTCATAGTGCTGTTGAGTTTATACCCAGACACCATATGGTACGCCTCAATTTCCTGCAGGAAGGGGGGGGACAAAATCGTTGGGTTTTCCATATATGCTAGAATGTCTTCCGCAAGGAGAAACATTGACCCTAATCCCCTAAGTACCACCCATTTAATATTGTCATTCAAGTGAATGCGGTGAAGCAAGGGTTTGATGGAGAGAACAAACAGTAGTGGCGAGAGGGGACATCCCTGATGTGTCCCCCCTATGTAGGGGAAATTACTTTGAAAAGACCCTGTAACAAATATCACTGCACACAGGTGTTTATGCATCACCATTATCAATGGTGTTATCTGAGGCCCAAACCCGTGCCACCGCAACACATTCTCTAAATAATCCCACACTAGCCTATCAAACACTTTCTCAGTGTCTAGTGTGACAGCAGCCCAGGTTACACCTGCCCTCTAATCCAATTCTGTGATATTACATAACATCCTTGTATTGGGCGATGACAACCTGCCCTTAGAAAAACCTTGTTTGATCCTCATGAACAAGCAAGGGGTGTAGTGACTTCAGCATCATGGCAAGTATTTTTGCATACATGTTCGCTTCCATGTTGATCAGAGATATGGGCTTGTAATTCTTCACATCCTGACCATCCTTCTCAGGTTGAGGAATGACATCTATCATTGCCTCATAGAAGGTACCTTTCATGAAGCCCTTTGTACTGTAACATGCAAAGAGATTTCTCATCTTTGGCCACCAGTATTTCTCCAAATGTGTAAGAAAATTCAATCAGCAATCCATCCAGCCTCCGAGCCTTATCTTCTTTCAGCTTCTGGATTGCCTATCCAATTTTGCCACCGGATATTCCACTTTCCAGTGAATGCCAGACCCCTTGAGAGATACTATTTTGTCTTGGATGCGAGGTGCTGTCTAAATACCCATGGTTTAGATCCTGGGCTTTGCAAGAGGACTGGGTATACAAGGCCTCAAAGAACCTCACAAACTCACGCAATATGGCTGCATCCTTAGAGATCATGTCTCCCCCCACAACCAGAGATGCCACTTTATTATTCTGAGTATGAGATTTGAGATATTTAGGCAGCATGGTTCTCACTTTATTAGCACCACTAGAACATTTGTAATTATACCTCAGTAACATCCCTGAAGCCTTCTCCACACTTGCCTTATTATATTCACACTTGATAAAAATGTGGTCATCAAGGGCTTGCTCAGATGGGTTCCCCAAATACTATTTTCCGCCTGCCACATACCCAATCACATGCCCCCTAAGCATAGCGTTGTATACATCCCATAACACTGCCGGATGAATGTCCCCCCCACTCATTTATAAAGAATAACTCCTCCGTAAAACTCCTCACCATCTCACGGAAATCTGGAGAGTTCAACAGATCCATGTTCTACCTCCACCTACTGGCCTAGTTGATGCATTCCCCCAATCCATTGACACAACCAATGGTGCATGACCAGATATCACCAAAGGGGACATTTCATTGCCAATCACCTTATGCAACAGTCCCTACTGGTAAAGATATAATCACTCCTCGAATATGGCAAATAAACGGGATAAAACAATGTGAATTCCCATGTCTCAGTGTTACTGACTCACCAAACGCCTTCCTGCCTGTTATGGTGTATACACTGCAATATCCTTTCCATAATAGGATCTACTGGAAGAGTACAGTCTCCCCCAATATCACATTATGACACAGTCCACTTCCGACCTCACTCCAGAATGTGTAGTCCCCGACATTGAGACCATACACATTAACTATAATGACAGGGGCATTATTCAGCACACAATCCACCAGTATGCGCCTGCCATTTGTGTACACCCAATATCCACTGACAAAGCTTTGTGAAAGAGAATTGTATGGCCATCCCATCAATCAGGATCATTGCTAGAATTCCGAAAGAACCCAGAATGACCCTCATCCGGCCCCCGCTCGCCCAGATCAGCCACCCTGCAACCTCCCCTCTCCCCAAACCAGGTGCACAGAAGCAATTCCCTCACTACCCCTATGCTGCAATAGACTTCGGACACAGCCAAAGACACACAAGGACCAACAAAAAGGGAAACAAAAAAAGTAATACAATTTCAGCTTGCAATCCAGTCAAACCCACCACCCATCAACTCCCCACTCCTTTATGGATAACAGTTTTTTTTATCCAAAGTAAATATTGTTGACCTTGAATTTTAATGAAAAGTTATGGAAAATGTCATACGGATGTGTCAAACAAGTCAAAAGTTAATACCCATAGAATTTTGTGAACGTCAATGGCCCATAGGTTTCACCTTAAATAATGTGCCAGGAACAGCATCATATAAGATATAAATAACATATGCTATCCTTCCAACCTTACTGTATTGGGGAATTTGGAAAGGTGTCATTGTGGGTCATGGGGTGCTGCCGGTAAGCTTTTGCTGCTGTACTGGAGGTGTGGGGTGCAGGTGGCCTTGCCCCGAGCTTTGAAAAACAATGCTGCAATATACTATTTGGTGGTTTGAATTTGGGATTTCGGATGGTGCTGCCTTAAGCCAAAGCAAAGTGGGGTAAGCAGTGTTGCTGAGGACCACAGACCCGAGATACTTTTTGTAATGCTTAATGGATGTGCTTTTGACCTTGCCTATTGGCATATTACCCACACACCGTGGGTAATAATAAGCAGCGCTCAGATACCTGAGGGTTCGTAGCGCTATATAAATGCCAAATTATTATTATTATTATTATTATTATTATTATTATTATTATTATTATTATTATTATTATTATTATCATTATTATTATAAGATGCTGAAGTTCAGGGCTCCAAGTGGCGTCTAGTGTAGCGTGCTGTTTTGCAAAGGTAGCGGGTGCCCCTCTCTCGAAAGAACAGACTTGATAACCTGTTCAGTGGTTATTAACCACTTGAGAGTTCGCAGCCACTGCTTTTAATCACTGTGCCTTTCACAGATGCGAAATATCCATGTGCATATCAGTCTTTGTCCTGCCCAGGGGCAGTCCAGCACCGAAATGCAATGGCAATTCCAATCTGAACGAGAGTACCACCAGCAACCCCATACACGTGTTTCACCCTTGTTGGGGATCATCAGTGAGGTGAAGCTGATGCCTCTCTAAGCACAGTGAGAGGGAGACCACGTCTGGTTGCCCCCAGGAGACCTAGGGTTACCAATCCCAGGTTCCTTAAATAATAGTTTTACAAAGGTAGCGGGCGCCCCTCTCTCGAAAGAACAGACTTGATAACCTGTTCAGTGGTTATTAACCACTTGAGAGTTCGCAGCCACTGCTTTTACTCACTGTGCCTTTCACAGATGGGAAATATCCATGTGCATATCAGTCTTTGTCCTGCCCAGGGGCAGTCCAGCACCGAAATGCAATGGCAATTCCAATCTGAACGAGAGTACCACCAGCAACCCCATACACGTGTTTCACCCTTGTTGGGGATCATCAGTGAGGTGAAGCTGATGCCTCTCTAAGCACAGTTATTATTATTATTATTATTATTATTATTATTATTATTATTATTATTATTATTATTATTATCATTATTATTATAAGATGCTGAGGTTCAGGGCTCCAAGTGGCGTCTAGTGTAGGGTGCTGCTTGATTCCACAACATTTATTTTATTTTTTTGATTGGGAAAGTGGGGACAGGAACCCCTGTCATGGGCTACGTGCCCTGAGCTTCCAGGCATTGGATAAATTATGCAGGATTCATGGGTGAAATGCAGCTGGTGGTGCCAGAAGCTGCTCACCTCATTTTTAAATTGAGCTGACCTTGATGGGGGCAGGTTCACATGCATATTTGTATGCATGTGAGCATTGCTAGTTGGAGGCTACTGACTCCATTTCCCAAGAGGCTTGTGCCTGCTTAACATCATTGACAGCGTGTCAGCACGGCGCGTTTGGGCTGGTTGGCTCTGGTTAACATCTGGGTGAGGCGTATGAGGCAGCAATCTGCTGCGTATGTTCTCTACTATATTACCAGCACTGTGTACCACTTGAAGTTGGTGCCATAACACTACTGGTAAGATGTTTGCTATGGTCGGCACAGTGACTGCTATTCCGGACACGTTTAACAGGGGAGGAAGCATTGTTTCTACTCTTGTCTCTCCCAGTAGAATTACCCTCAAGTCAGCAAGAGCTAATAGCGGCTTACAACGCTGCTTATCAATGGCATTAATTAGCCCTTTCTCCAGGCATAGCCTAGATGGAACACACAGTGTTAAAGGGCAGGTGGATGTATGGTGCTTTGGGGAACAAAATTAGAGGCTGGGATTAGCACACAAGGAAGATGAAGTGGTTGGAGGAAGGACGCTATGTGTGGAAGAAAGCCTTGAAGCAGACGCTGCATTGCGTACTATGCATGATTTGCATGCTGAGCCGCAAGGTGTATATGGGGCGTCCATAAATGTGACGCACCAGGTGTGCCTGACATGATCTTCACAAGTTAGAGTCCAAAGTGCCAACCTCAAAGATTAGGCCTCTCATGCCGGGCATAGCCCTGGCTAATGAAACGTGTCTGGTTGGGCGTGTGAGGCCTCCTCTCTCATTAGGGAGGGGGCTTCTTGTAGTGGTACAAACTTGCAAACAACAGAGACCATGAAGGGCAGCCACAGACAAACATCATATAAGTGTATGTTGCTGAACACTGGTTCACTGATAAAGTATGTGGTGATGGTCGTGGATTACATTACTGCACAAGCACATCACATAGATATTTGCACTATCACAGAAACCTGGCTGTATAAAGCCTCCGGACCATCTCTCTTATTATCCATTCCAGTAGGTTTTGACTTTTTTCAGGTGTATAGACTGCATGTCAAGGGGGGGGGGGCATTTGTAACTCCACCTTAAAAGTACATGAGGTGGATATTCAGGACCCATCTGCCTGTGAGCTAATCTATATCAAGCTGCTAACAGACCGAAATACCATGGTCAATTGCATTTTGTTGAATAGACTGTCCACTTCTATGCCAGACTTAGATCAATTGGTTAACTTGCTGCTTCCATTATTGAAACAAGCCTCCAAGTTTATTTTGTTGGGTAATTTTAATCTCTCAGTGGAGGATGCATCGGTTTTATCAGCGTCTTTGTTTCAGTCCTCTCTTAAAGATTTGCAATTTGATTATGACATACATGCAGCATCTCATGTTAAAGACAATGGGCCTCATTACGATCCCGGCGCTAAACCATGGTGCTATTAGGTTGGCGTGGCGGTAATTCCCCATTCACCATTTGCCCTTCCCCATTCCCATTTTGCCCCATAGGGCATAATGGGGATGGGGAAGGCGCTAATTACGGCAACATAAATTACGGTTGCTGTAATTAGTTCCAAGGTCCCTTAGTGGGTTGGATTTTAACGCCTGCAAAAAGCAGGCGTTAGAGCCTCCAACCCGCTAAGGGACCTTGTAATCAGGTGCTAATGGTTTAACGGCGCCGACGCTCTTTACGGCGGCGTTAAACCATTAGCGCCAGGGTCGTAATGAGGCCCAATGTCTTGTATTGGGTTGAGACGATTAAGACGCAAATTAGTCTGCCTATCGTGTCGCCTTGCCCATGGTCTGACCATAGTTGTGAGGTTTGTGATCTCTTGATAGCTAATTTACTGAACAAGAGTAAACCCAGCATGATCCGTGTAACCTCACAAGATGACAACTGAGGCTCTGGATCCATTTATCTCTCCACGTGCACAAAATATAGTTGATATAGACTCAGTGCAGGATCTTGCTTTGATTTATCATGATACTCTATCTAAGGCAGTAGATTTAGTATCTCCACTGAAAATCCGGTCCTTACCTTATAAAAAACTGAAAACACGGTATTCCAGCAAGTTGTACAAGCTTAAAATACTCAAGAGGAAATGTTTTAATGGACAAATTCAGGCTCTGCTTCGGATAAAGACGTCTATACCAAAGCAGCTAGGGATTATAAAGTAGCCATCATCAAGCCAAATAAATAAGACAACTTCAGAAGAACTCTTTGAAATTCTGAAAGAGTTGGAAATTCCTTGCTACAACGAGGTCACTGAGGATAATGAGTGGTCGAGCTCTATTCAGGAGGTTTTGTACAATAAGCCATATAAAATTAAAGAGAATAGCAAAGCGAAAAAGGCCATGATCAATGTTGAAAGCTCATGCACATCCATAGATCACAGGAGGATAGCTCAGCGGCAACGTGCTCGCCTTGGAAACAAGACGACACAAAGCAACACAGGTTTGATCCCCGGGTCCGTGCTTATAAACCTCTGGGTATTAAGCGTGCTATAAATATGCAACTAAGACATATTCCTGTAACAGCACTTAGATGCCCCCGGGCTGTGTGAGTGCTTCAAAAATGCCAATAAATAAATAAAAATAAAATAAATAGATGACCAGATACAAACTCCTCAAACTCTTCAGGAGCCTCTCAAACACTATTTGAGTTCAGGGCAGTATCCGAGGCAGAAATTAGTGTCATAATTTCTTATCTGAAACCCATCAATTGGAAGGGTGATAACTGCCCAGCAGTGGCAGTAAAGACTTGTCTACCGTCGCTAATCTCAGCCATAACTAAGTTTGCCAATCTATTTTTTGCAGAGAGCCAAATTACAGACTGCAAGAAGCATGCATGGATCAGGCCATTAGCTAAGAAACCTCAGCTAGATTCCCTTTTGACAACTAACTACAGACCAATAACCAATGTCCCGTTTCTGCTTATAATATTAGATAGAGTGTCCTATTTACAAGTTGTGGAACAACTTAATAGAAACAACATCCTAAGCAATAGGTCATCTGGCTTTAGACCTGCCCATGGGACAGAAACAGCCCTATTGGACTTGAAGTCTGGTGTTATTGATGCTTCTAGACCTCTCTGCTGTGTTCGACTTAGCAGACCACTCTATTGTGACCAGGAGCTTTAACAAGTCACTGCCTTTTCCACCTCAGCAGCAGACTGGGTCAAATCATTTTGGAAATTCTCATGGCTAGGGTTTGTAGTCAGGAAGCAACAGCGGGCCCAGTTATAGTTCAGTTTGGAGTTGTGCAGGAATTATTATTATTATTATTATCATTATTATTATTATTATTATTATTATTATTATTATTATTATTATTATTATTGTATTTATGGAGCATGGACCTAGCTTTGAGAAGCAGTGGGGCACTTTACAGAGTTATGCAACAATACAGATACATAATGGAATGCTTTACAGAGGTGTACAACGGTACAAATGCATAACAGAGGGCTTTTCAGAGGTAACACCAGAACAGATACACAGCAGGGCGTGGGATACAGAGGGTCACAGAGAAGGGTGACAGCTGTACCGGTGGCAGGGAGCAGGAGGGCGGGCGGATTCTAGTGAGTCAGGTGGCACAAGGGGCAATGTGATGGCCTAGGTGTTGAGGAAAAGAGCTTCATTGAAGTGGTGGGTCTTGAGTTCTTTTCTGAATTGTAGGAGTGTTGGGGGCAAGTCTGATGCTGACGGTATGGAGGTTCCATAGTCTTGGGACGTAGACACAGAAGGCTTGTTTTCTGGTCCTTTCTTTTTTGCAGCAGTGGATTTCAGGTTTGTCCTGCACATGTAATGCCTTTCCCCTTCCTTATGTAATATTTTCACCCTGCCACTGTTCCAGTTTTTAGAGGACAAGGGGATTATTTTTACTAACTAAGCAGATGACACTCAGTGTCTGGTTCCCCTGTCTGGGGTGTATGATAAGGATAGGGAGGAGGTTAATAGAGTTTATACCCTGATTAAATTTTAGATAATTGCTATAATTAGTTATTTATAACATGCTTAAAACCCAGATGGTTCTAAGCCCGGACCCGGCGATCGAACCTGTGTTGCTCTGCATCATCTTGCTTGCAAAGTGAGCGTGTTGCCCCTGAGCCATCCTCCCGAGACAAGATGATCCAGAATGGACTAGCTCTGAATGAGAAGACTGAGTTTATGGTACGTAACTAGGGCCAAAATGCCAATGCTATATTATATCTGACTGCAGGTTTGCTACGTTAATCAAGGTCAAAACATTTGGGGTCTATTTGGACCAAAACATGACCCTGACTTCACAGGTTAATAACCTTGTTTCCTCTTCAGCATATTACATCAAACTGCTCGCAAAGATACACCCTTTCCTGACCAAAAAGAACTGTGCCACGGTTGCTAGGGTGATCGTTGGCACAAAATTGGATTATTGTAACAGTTTTCGTTTTGGTATTGGCAAAAGAGATAGTGCTAAAATCCAAGTGATTCAGAACAGCAGTGTAAAGGCTGTGGAGTGATTGAGCTGACATGTGTCACAGGCGAGTCAGGATTTCACATCAGATCCTATTACACACAATGGTCTCTTTGGCACTAGTTCTGCTTACTTAACAGAGAGGTTAGTTAGTCAAGCTTCCCAGTCGGAGGAATTTAAGATCCAATGATTCTAATCTATTCTGGGTCCCAAAAACTAAACTGGCCCTTGTGAGCAAATGCACATTTTTCAGCACTGCTCCTATTTTATGGAACACTTTGCCACCGGACTTGAGGGGCATAGTGTCATTAAAATATTGAAATTGAAAAGTGCTCATCATTACTCTTGTTGCAGCTGTCTTTCGGCTTCTGCTGCTATTGTATTTTGTTGTGTTTGTTTGGTTTTGTGCTGTGTTAGCACCCTTATGCCTCTGGGCCTGGCTGCATTGGGGCTATGTAAATCATAACATTAATAAATCATTGGCATTGGTTTCTGCTCGAGTATTTGCCTCATTTGATGATAAGGCCCTGAGACTTGATTGTTTGAAAAGCGAACAGGCCAGGGATGTTTGTTGTTGCTAACACTACGGGCTGCTTGCTGGCCAAGGTGGAAGCGGAAAAGCACGGTGTACCACTCTGGCTTTTTTCAGCCTGGTAGCTTGGCCCTGCAGATTTTGATGTTGCAATTGCTCACCTTAAATGTGATCATTACAGGACATTCATGTAAATGTAATTTTGTCCGCCTTAAAGAGACTGATAGGAAATGGAAGCAGTCATTCCAATTACCCTGTTTAGGACTGATACAACTTCATGTCTAACTCCACAGCAAATACACAGGTTTCAGGGGTGTGGCAGAAAGTAAGGTATGGATATGACTATCGGCGCATCCAAACGCATTCAGAGACATAATGGGGCTAACACAAACCTACTAGCATGTGGTCCCCCATTTATGTTCTGCACCAATTAATGCTTGCCTGAACTGGTGTCAAATTAGCAGAAAGTGGTGTATTTTAAAGTACGTTGGGGCAGTTGCATTGCGGCAAACAATGTATGATTTAAAGACAAATTGCCCTTTTCTGTACACGGCTAATTCTGCAAGCATGATGTGATTTGTATGTCCAGCTGCATTGTACCATGATCCCATCTAAATCTGGTGCTACAGTTGGAGTGACTGTGCGGTGTCAGTGGGTAATCAGTAGGGAGTTTCCAAGCAATTGATGAAACATTCTGGGCCCTGATTTGTTGCTCTAGCCTAGCATAACTTGGCATTCCATGACATAGCCCAAAACACAAAATATAGCATAACTAGGCATACACGTTTGAGAAAGTATGTTGTGTATGAATATAAACACATGAATGGAACCACGTTGATGAGTTAAAGGTCAAAGGTTTTGTCTGCAGATGTTACTTAGGGGTCTGCTGTGCAGGGTATGGCAACAATAGCCACCTGTAATTCATTCTGCCTCCTAACCTAGACAAAACTCCAACACTGAACCCACACAGGTTACACAACTGAAAGCGCCATAGATATACCAACACATCCTTCCACACTGTCCCTAACGCTACTCCGCCAGACATGACAAACAACCACAGAAACGATTTCCATTAAGAACTTGAAGCACACATTAGCCACTACTACAGACAACTTGCAAAAAATCTAAATCACATTACGCACATCCCTACCTTTTCAGATCTACAAACAATATTCTCCCTTTTCTACTATGCTGTTGTCAGTCCACTATACTAGATGCTCTGGTGTCCTGATTGGATTGGATTTGTATTGGACAGAATCCAGCAGACGGCCAAGAAGAGTTTACTGCATCTGGGCACCAATGTGAACCACTGATTGAACAATAACCAGAGAGTTGGGGTAGTGAATCTGAATCAACAGAGTGAGAAATTAGGAGAAAAGGAACATATTCTGGTTCTTGTGGATAGCTTACAATGAGGACTAGGAGCAGAGTTGGATCAAAAGCTTTTTTCCAAAGGCGAGGTCCAATCACTGAAACATTCAGATCTCCTCTTGTGTGGTTAAGTGATAGAGGGATGGCTAAAAGATGAAGTTGTGATGACCTGACAGGATGGAAGGGATGGTAGAGCTGGATTCCCTGCTTAAGATATTGTGGTGCCAACCCATGAATGCATCTGAAAACCATTCAAAGTATCTTAAACGTGATACGATGACAGGCAGGTCGCCAATGCCACGCACATCTGATGTCAGTGATATGAGTACTTTTAGGATGATGAATAATGAGGTGAATAGCTACATTTTGAGCAAGTTGAAATCTTTGCAAACGGTGGTAAGGGAGACCTTGTATAGTGCATATGCAGAGTTCAAGCACGAATTAAACAATGCACCATCCACTTTAGCGTGATCTAAGTGGTAAATATGAGGTGTTATTGTTATTGTTATTGTTATTTTGCATTTATATAGCGCCTTATATACCATTGGTATGGTCTGAAGGCGCTGGTAGGTTGAACGCCCTTGGGAACCGAGGTTCTGGTCAGTGGAGAGATTAGAGAGGGTCAAAGGTGCGTGTGCGCACCAGGTATGTGTGCAGCTGGTGCGGCATTTTTGTGGTAGCTGCTTCCTAGCGATAGGTGTGGTGGTTGAGGAATCAGGAGTATGTGTTCGGTCTGGCGGGAGTTATCCAGTCCGATTGAGGCAGCGTTAGACCTGACGAGAACGCTTGGCTGGGGGTGGGAAACCAGCAATGTTTATTTAGAGTGATGGGGAGTGAGTGGTGGATGTTGATATGAGAATAGTTATACCGAATGGTGTCATAGTATCTCTGTGTTCTACTTGAGTGGTGGTGTAAGGAGAGAGTAAGCGTGGGGTGTGAAATGAAGTATGCTCTTACAACGGTTCCTTGCGTTCCACATCAAAGACTGCACATCACGCAATCCACAGGGGTCAGGTCCGGTCCGTGCGATGTGTTTTGTTTCTCATCTGCTCTTGTGCTCTATTCATCGGGTCAGCGGGTTCATCCGTATAGCGTACTCCTCCATCTAGCATAATCATGCGTTCTGGTCCATTCATTCATTTGTTTCGAGCGTTCACCCGCTCCCCAGGCTCATCTGTTATGCACTCATTCGCATCAGATGCTCATCCGCCACTTTGTCAGTTCTGCATTCGTCAGCTCCGTTCACTCTTCCGTACAATGTACTTATCTGTTTTGTGTACTCGTTTTCTCGCTCTTATTTCTCGTTCGTTTGACGCATACGCGTTCTCTCGCCATACTCAGTCGCTTACTACACTCGGTCGCCCGGCATACTCAGCTGCTTGCCATACTCAGCCGCTCGCTACATTCCGTCGTTCGCCAGATTCAGCCGATAGCTGTACTCAGTCGTCCCCTAAGCTCCTCCGCGGTCCATGTTCATCCCCACATTACACTCAACCGTTTTCTACATTCATGTGCTCTCCAAATTCACTCAGCCGTATTCTACACTCATGTGTTCTCCACATTCATCTGTTCAGAACATTAATTGGCTCTTCGTATTCGTTCGTTCTGTACGCTCACCGTCCTTCCGCAGTCATCCGCCCTCCGCAGTCATCCGCCCTCTGCAGTCATCCGCCCTCCTGCAGTCATCCAACCTCCTGCAGTCATCCAACCTCCTGCAGTCATCCAACCTCCTGCAGTCATCCGCCCTCCGCAGTCATCCGCCCTCCGCAGTCATCCGCCCTCCGCAGTCATCCGCCCTCCGCAGTCATCCGCCCTCCGCAGTCATATTCCACAGGCATCCGCACTCCACAGTCTTCCGCCAGCCACACCCATCTTCCAAGGGCATTCGCCCTCCACAGTTATCCGCCCTCCACAGTCATACGCCCTCCACCGTCATCCGACCTCCACCGTCATCCGCCCTCCACCGTCATCCGCCCTCCACCGTCATCCGCCCTCCGCCGTCATCCGCCCTCCGCCGTCATCCGCTCTCCACAGACATCTGCTCTGCACCGACATCCGCCCTCCATAGACATCCGCCCTCCACAGTCATCTTCCACAGGCATCCACCTTCCAACAATCATCCGCCCTGCCCAGTCGTCCGCCCTCCACAGTCATCCGCCCTCCACAGTCCTCTTCCATAGGCATACAACCTCCACAGGTATACACCCTCTACAGTTGACCGCCCTGCTCAGTTATCCGTCCTGCCCACTCTTCCGCCCTGCCCAGTCATCCGCCCTGCACAGTCATCCGTCCTCCACAGTCATCCGTCCTCCACAGTCATCCGTCCTCCACAGTCATCCGTCCTCCACAGTCATCCGTCCTCCACAGTCATTTGCCCTCCACGGTCATCCGCCCTCCGCGGTCATCCGCCCTCCGTGGTCATCCGCCCTCCGCGGTCATCCGCCCTCGGCGGTCATCTGCCTTCCGCAGTAAACCGCCCTCCGCGTTGATCTACCCTCCACAGTCATCCGTCCTCAGCGTTCATCCGCCCTCCACAGTCATCCGCCCTCCACCGTCCTCCGCCCTCCACAGTCATCCGCCCTCCACAGTCATCCGCCCTCCACAGTCATCCGCCCTCCACAGTTACCGTCATCCGCCCCCACAGTCACCGTCATCCGCCCTCCACAGTCATCCGCCCTGCACAGTCATTCGCCCTCCACAGTCATCCGCCCTCCATAATCAACTGTCAGCAGCGTTCATCTTCCACTCGCATTCCATTCGTTGGTACTCAGTCGGTCTCCCACTTCAGGCCTCTCACCCTCCACATTCCTCGGCTTTCCACATTCTTCCGTTCTCCATACCCTGTCGCTCCCCCAATCAGTCGCTGCTACTTTTCTTTACTCATTACGCGCATCTGCTTTCCACGTTCTTCTGCTCTTTGTTCTCTCTTCGCTCAACAAGCTCCTTCGCTCTGCATGCTCTTCCATTCTCCACCTTCCTCCACTTTTTACACATGGCCGCTCTCCATACTCGGACCGCTTTCTACAGTCAATTGGTTTACACACTCATCCGTCACCTCTATTGATTTTGCTCGTATTATTCATCGGGTCTCCAGACCCAAACGTCTTCTAGACGCACTTGTCAACCGCTTCCATCCTCCCTATTCATTTATACTTGTCTAGTCTCATCTTTATTCATTCGCCCTTCTCACTCATCCGTTCAACACACTCATCGGCTTTCCAAGCTCGTCCACGCTCTATATTTTTTTTTTTTTTTTTTTTTTCCAGTGATCAATTCGTGTTATTGACTTCACTGTTTAGATCTACCTTACTCGTTTTAATTTCATTTTGTGAATATTTGATACAATCGGTTTTTGTTATTGCTTTAGGTGCTTCGCTGGGTCGGTGTTATTTTGATGATGCTAGAACGGAGCCGGTTGGGTTTAGGGAAAGAGCCAGGTTTTCAGTAGTTTGCGGAAAGCTGTTAGCTCCTCGGTTAGCCTGATGTGGGGTGGGAGAGAGTTCCACAGGGTTGGGGCTAGGGCTGAGAATGATGCTCCGCCTAGCCTGACTGAGTTAGTCTTAGGAATTACTAGGAGGCCGGCTGTGCTTGATCTGAGGGTGCGAGTGGGGTGATAAGCTATTAGTTTTTCTTGAAGGTATTGTGGTCCAGTTTTATGTACTGCTCGATGGGTGAGGCATAAGGTTTTGAAAGCTACCCTACGGGCTACTGGAAGCCAGTGCAGTGTCTTGAGGGCTGGGGATACGTGGTCTCTTGGACCAAGCGAAAGTAACACCTTGGCCGCCGCGTTTTGTGTTCTTTGAAGTTTGTTCATTTGGTAGGCATGGATTCCGAGGTATAGGGGGTTGCCGTAATCCAGCCGTGAGATGACGATTGATTGTACCGCAGAGACTCTGTTAGGAAATGATAGATATGGAAAGATGCGCCTAAGGTTTTTGAGGTGGTAGTGGCAGGACTTTGAGACATTGTTGACTTGGCGCGAGAGTGTTAGGTCAGAGTCTAGGGTGCATCCAAGATTTTTCACTGTGTTGGAGGGTATCAGTGAGTTGCCCATGGCGGTTGGCCAGGGTAGGGGGTAAGGGAGAAGATCTGGGTTGCCGCATATCATGATTTCTGTTTTGGAGGGGTTTAACAGGAGGTGGTTTTGGGTCATCCATCGTTCAATGTTAAGGAGGCAGGTTGCCAGGTCTGGTCGTGAGTTAGGATTCGTGTTCAAGAGTTTTAGAATTAGTTGTGTGTCATCGGCGTAATTGTAACATAGGATGTTGTGTGCACGAATTATCGGTGGGAGGGTGGTCAGGTAGAGATTGAAGAGGAGGGCAGATAGACACGCTCCTTGTGGGACTCCTGTGTTGACTGGTCGTGCTTGGGAGGTATAGTTGGAGAGTGTCGTTACTTGGTGCCTGTCCTTGAGGAATGAGGCTATCCATTTGAGGGCGGTTCCACGTATTCCTAGGGAGTGGAGGCGATCAAGGAGTATTGAGTGATTGATCGTGTCAAAGGCGGCTGATAGGTCGAGGAGGATTAGAGCGGCGCATCCCGCGGCGTCAGCAGTCATTTTAAGGTCGTCCCAGATAGAGGTTAGGGTGGTTTCAGTTCCGTGACAAGTTCTGAAGCCTGATTGGGCGGGGTCTAGGAGTTTGTTGGCTTCAACAAAGGCGTTAAGTTGAGAGTGGGCGGTTCGATCAATGAGTTTGGCGAGGAACCTGGTGTTTGATATGGGGCGGTAGTTTTTGGGCTCGAGCGGATCGAGCGAGGGTTTTTTTATCAGGGGTTTGACGTGCGCCAGTTTGAATGCGTCTGGAAAGGTACCGGAAGTGAGGGAAGCATTTATGATAGATCTTGCGTGTTCTCCTGCGCAGGTGGAGGCAAAGATTTCTTTAAGGGTAGTGGCTGGGCATGGATCCTGTGGTGATCCGGATGGTTTGCGGGCAGATAGGAGTTTGAGAAACTGTTCTGTTGTTAATGGACTGAAGGAATCGAACGTTAGTTGCGTGGGGGTTGCAGTTGACGGGTTGGGTGGTACGGGCTGAGGATTGTCTGGTGGCTGTAAGAGTGCTAGTTTGGAGGTTAGAGTATTTGTCTTTTCTATAGCCGTGGAGTAGAAGTGGAGGGAGAGTGAGTCGCAGAGTGATTGTGATGCAGTCGGGATGGTTGTGTTACAAGCTGGATTGGTGAATTCGGAGATAATTTTGTGGAGTTCTTTACTTGGGTTTTTGCAGTTTAGGATTCGTGAGTTGTAGTGGGCCTTTTTTGTTTTCCGGATTTCGGCTTTGTACCGATACAGGTGTCGGGCCAAGGTGGTCCTGCTCTCATGGGTTTTCTCTTTATGCCATTTGCGTTCTAGGTGTTTGTATAGTCGTTTAGTGGTCTTCAGCTCAGGAGTGAACCATCTGGGGAAAGGGCCACGGCGGGTTGATGGTTTGCAGGAGGGGGTGAGGCGCATCAGAGATGCGCTAAGCCAAGAATCAAGGGCCTCAGGGGTGAGATGGTTGTTGAGAGGGCAGGATGGCGGTGGAGACTGGAGGAGAGCCTCGGCTAAGTCTGGGGTGATTATTAGTTTCTTCCAGCATTTGCCTATATTCGGAGGTTCGGATATGAGTAGGGGGAGGGGTTCGGGTGAGTGGATGGTGAAGGAGAGAATGAAGTGATCAGACCAGATGATAGGGGTGGGCGGCATTAGCTGAATCAGGTTGTTGGAGCTAAAGATGGCATCGAGAGTGTGTCCTTTATAGTGGGTTGGTCCGTTTATGTGGGGTTGGAGGTTAATTGCATCTAATCCGTCAGCCAGGGAGTATGTCATAGGGTTGGTGGGGATGTCGAGCCATATGTTGAAGTCTCCAAGAAGGGTGAGGTTGGGATGGTTTAGTTGGAGGGTGGCAATAGAGTCGCAAAGGTTATTTGCGAAGTGTCTATCGTAGCCTGGGGGCCTGTAGATTATTAGGAAGCTATGTGTGAGCGATGGGGAGAGGGATAGTTTAACAAGGAGAGATTCGCAGGATGGAATGGAGGGTTGGTTATCGATGATTGAGGCGCGGAAGAGAGATTTGTAGACGAGTGCTACCCCTCCTCCCCTGGACGGACGGTTCATTGGGATGAGGGAGTAGTTGGGGGGAAAGGCTTCATTGGCGATTGGGCCGAAGTCGTCAGAGAACCAGGTTTCGGTGATGAAAACTAGGTCTGGTTTGTCAGAGGTGAGGAGGTCAAAGATGGCATGTCTGTTTTTTGCTATTGATCGGGCGTTAAATAGGATGCAGTTCACAACGGCAGTCGGGGATGATCTTTGTGGTGGAGGGGGAGGGTGCAGTGGTGGAGAGTTTGGGGGGGGGTAGGTTGGGTGGTGATAGATGGGAATAGTGGGCGAGCAGAGAGATTGGCAGGCTTTGGGAGGGGTTGGGAGGCTGCGTGTGATAGGATGGACGGGTTTTGGAAGGGGGATTTGAGGGAGGGATGTTGCCGGTTAGGAGTTTCAGTTGCAGCTGATGAGAAATCGAGGGAGAGGGGTTTCAGGCGGGGGGAAGCCACGGGGGAGAGGGGGGATTGCAGGATAGATGTGATTGTTCGAGATAGGGGGGGCGAGGAGTGCTGTGAGATTGAGGGGGACCAAGAACGTTTCCTCTTTAGTTTCCTTGCTGCGACTGGTGTGTGGGAGAGGGTGGGGGGGTCGGAGGGTGATTGGGAGGCAGCTTCGGTTCTTGCTAGGGCTAGTCGTGCAGTTTTTAGGGAGGGGAAGGGGTGAGGTCGAGAGGGGATGATGGCAGGGGTATAAGGGGAGGGCGGGAGTCGGGTGATTGCAGGGTGGGGTGTGTCAGGTATGATAGCGAGGGGAGCCGGTATGGGTAATGCAGGTGGGTCGGGGGTGGGGTTCTGGGGATGAGTGGTCTTGGGGTGGGTGGCTCGCCATCGTGCCCCCCTTGCTTGGTGTTTGGAGAGGGGAAAAGCAGGGGGTGCGAGAGAGGGAGGGGGGGTTTGGGAGAGGTGGGCAGGGACGGAAGACAGATCGGAGATGGTGTTTCTGACTGATTCTGGTGGAGTGGGTGCACTCATGATTGGTGCGAGTTTTATGATTGGTTTAGGAGGGTTTTCTGATTGTAGTTCTAAGGTCGGTGATGTCACGCTTTTAGGCACACTTCTGGGTTCAACTGTTCAAACCTGAGATCCTTCCTACAACATGAGATGTGACATCCAACTCCCTCCCACTCCAGACCGGAGACCCTTCCTATAGCATGAGATTTTCAGAGAGGATATTGGGCGCAGCTTCTAATTGCAATTTTGGGGAACAATTTTAAATCCTAGTTTCTTAGAGAGGCTATTGGGGCAGCTTCAGAATACAATTGGGAATATTTCTAAATGCAGTTTTCTTAGAGAGGCTAATTGGCACAGCACCTAATGCAGTTAGGTTTAGGATTCTAAATGGAATTGGGGACACTCCTAAATGCAGTTTTCTTCAGGGAGGCTATTGGGTGCAACACCTAAATGCAATTGGGAGCACTTTTAAATGCAGTTGCGAATGCTATTAACTGGTATTAGGAATATTTCTAAAGTGCTACTTTCCACAGAGAGGCTATTGGGCGCAACACCTAAATGTAATTTGGGAGCACTATTAAATGCAGTTGTGGACACTACTAAATGGTGTTGGGAACGCTTCTAAGATGCAACATTCCTCAGAGAGGCTATTGGGCGCAACACCTAGATGCAATTGGGAACATCATTAAATGTAATTGAGGACACTTCTGGATGCAATTTTTTTATTAGAGAGGCTAATGGGCGTAACTTCAGAATGCAGTTGGGATTACTTACTAAATGCAATTGGGATTAGGTGAGCGGCTATTCTAAGAGCAATTGGGAACACTTCTAAATGCAACTTTCCTGCGGGAGGCTATTGGGCGCAGCTTCAGGATGCAATTTGGAACATAGCTAGATGCATTTGTGAATACTTCTAAATGCAGCTTTCCTCAGAGAGGCTAATGGGCACAATACCTAAATGCAATTGGGAACACTATTAAATACAGTTGGGCACACTACTGAATGTACTTGGGAACACTTCTAAATGTGAATTTTCCTCAGAGAGGCTGTTGGGTGCAGCTCCTGAATGCAATTGGGAACACTTCTAATCCAATTTTCCTTAGAGGCTATTGGGCACAATATCAAATGCAATTGGGAACACTTCTGAATGCAATTTTCCTCAGAGAGGCTATTGGGCGCAATTCCTGAATGCAATTGGGAACATTTCTAATCCAATTTCCTTAGAGAGGCTATTGGGCACAATATCAAATGCAATTGGGAACACTTCTGAATGCAATTTTCCTCAGAGAGGCTATTGGGCGCAATTCCTGAATGCAATTGGGAACATTTCTAATCCAATTTCCTTAGAGAGGCTATTGGGCACAATATCAAATGCAATTGGGAACACTTCTGAATGCAATTTTCCTCAGAGAGGCTATTGGGCGCAATTCCTGAATGCAATTGGGAACATTTCTAATCCAATTTTCCTTAGAGAGGCTATTGGGCACAGTATCAAATGCAATTGGGAACACTTCTGAATGCAATTTTCCTCAGAGAGGCTATTGGGCGCAATTCCTGAATGCAATTGGGAACATTTCTAATCCAATTTTCCTTAGAGAGGCTATTGGGCACAGTATCAAATGCAATTGGGAACACTTCTGAATGCAATTTTCCTCAGAGAGGCTATTGGGCGCAATTCCTGAATGCAATTGGGAACATTTCTAATCCAATTTTCCTAAGAGAGGCTAGTGGACACAATATCAAATGCAGTTGGGAACACTTCTAAATGCAATGCAATTTTCTTCAGAGAGGTTATTGGACGCAATACGTAAATGCAATTGGGAACACTTCTAGATGCAACTTTCTTCAGAGAGGCTATTGGGCACAACACCTAACTGCAATTGGGAACACTTCTAAATGCAATTTTCCTCAGAGGGGTTATTGGACGCAATACGTAAATGCAATTGGGAACACTTCTAGATGCAACTTTCTTCAGAGAGGCTATTGGGCACAATACCTAAATGCACTTGGGAACACTTCTAATCCAATTTTTCCTAGAGAGGCTATTGGGCACAATATCAAATGCAATTGGGAACACTTCTGAATTGAATTTTCCTTAGAGAGGCTATTGGGCACAATATCAAATGCACTTGGGAACACTTCTAATCCAATTTTCCTAAGAGAGTCTAGTGGGCACAATATCAAATGCAGTTGGGAACACTTCTAAATGCAATGCAATTTTCCTCAGAGAGGTTATTGGACGCAATACGTAAATGCAATTGGGAACACTTCCAGATGCAACTTTCTTCAGAGAGGCTATTGGGCACAACACCTAAATGCAATTGGGGACACTTCTAAATGCAATTTTCCTTAGAGAGGCTATTGGGCGCAACACTTAATTGTACTTGGGAACACTTCTGAATGCAATTTTCCTCCGAGAGGCTATTGGGCGCAATTCCTGAATGCAATTGGGAACATTTCTAATCCAATTTTCCTAAGAGAGTCTAGTGGGCACAATATCAAATGCAGTTGGGAACACTTCTAAATGCAGTGCAATTTTCCTCAGAGAGGTTATTGGACGCAATACGTAAATGCAATTGGGAACACTTCTAGATGCAACTTTCTTCAGAGAGGCTATTGGGCACAACACCTAAATGCAATTGAGGACACTTCTAAATGCAATTTTCCTCAGAGAGGTTATTGGACGCAATACGTAAATGCAATTGGGAACACTTCTAGATGCAACTTTCTTCAGAGAGGCTATTGGGCGCAATACGTAAATGCAATTGGGAACACTTCTAGATGCAACTTTCTTCAGAGAGGCTATTGGGCGCAACACTTAATAGTACTTGGGAACACTTCTGAATGCAATTTTCCTCAGAGAGGCTAATGGGCACAGCTTCTAAATACACACTTAGGCAAAAGGGTACGCTTCTAAACTGCAATTTTTACATGCAGGGGGCAGAGTTTCTGAATACAAATATACTGGATTTACAGTGGTGATGCTTTTTTAGTTGAGTGGTAGGGTAGTATGGTGTGAAATAATTGCTTCTGGTCCCGCCCTTCCCACACTTACTTGATGTTTTCTTCTTGCTTCTCCTGCTGATACCTGCAGATACAACCTGGAGCCGTCTCTGTAGGAGCCGTCCTTTGCCTCAGGTCCTTAGCCGATGGGGCTGCCGGGCAGAGGGCTGCCCTGGACGGAGCAGTGATGAAGGGAGGGATGGGCGGGTCGGGGGCGGGGGCTGGGTTAGGGAGGGGGTGGGGGCGGGCTGGGAGGCGGGCGGGTGAACGATTGCGGAAGGAAGAGGCAGGGAAACACGGGGAAACGCAGGGCCGGGGGGGGGGGAAATACAAAATACACGCGGCAAGGGTCGCGGAGGGGGGCGCACTCACCTGCTCCTCAGATGGAAAGAGGAGTAGGTGCAGTGGCTCGGGTCGCTAGACCCAGCAAGGCCCACTTGGTGACCAATCAGGGGTGGGGGCGGGCTGGGAGGCGGGCGGGTGAACGATTGCGGAAGGAAGAGGCAGGGAAACACGGGGAAACGCAGGGCCGGGGGGGGGGGGAATACAAAATACACGCGGCAAGGGTCGCGGAGGGGGGCGCACTCACCTGCTCCTCAGATGGAAAGAGGAGTAGGTGCAGTGGCTCGGGTCGCTAGACCCAGCAAGGCCGACTTGGTGACCAATCAGGGGTGGGGGGCGGGCTGGGAGGCGGGCGGGTGAACGATTGCGGAAGGAAGAGGCAGGGAAACACGGGGAAACGCAGGGCCGGGGGGGGGGGGGAATACAAAATACACACGGCAAGGGTCGCGGAGGGGGGCGCACTCACCTGCTCCTCAGATGGAAAGAGGAGTAGGTGCAGTGGCTCGGGTCGCTAGACCCAGCAAGGCCGACTTGGTGACCAATCAGGGGTGGGGGGCGGGCTGGGAGGCGGGCGGGTGAACGATTGCGGAAGGAAGAGGCAGGGAAACACGGGGAAACGCAGGGCCGGGGGGGGGGGGGGGGAATACAAAATACACGCGGCAAGGGTCGCAGAGGGGGGCGCACTCACCTGCTCCTCAGATGGAAAGAGGAGTAGGTGCAGTGGCTCGGGTCGCTAGACCCAGCAAGGCCGACTTGGTGACCAATCAGGGGTGGGGGGCGGGCTGGGAGGCGGGCTGGTGAACGATTGCGGAAGGAAGAGGCAGGGAAACACGGGGAAACGCAGGGCCGGGGGGGGGGGGAATACAAAATACACGCGGCAAGGGTCGCGGAGGGGGGCGCACTCACCTGCTCCTCAGATGGAAAGAGGAGTAGGTGCAGTGGCTCGGGTCGCTAGACCCAGCAAGGCCGACTTGGTGACCAATCAGGGGTGGGGGGCGGGCTGGGAGGCGGGCGGGTGAACGATTGCGGAAGGAAGAGGCAGGGAAACACGGGGAAACGCAGGTCCGGGGGGGGGGGAATACAAAATACACGCGGCAAGGGTCGCGGAGGGGGGCGCACTCACCTGCTCCTCAGATGGAAAGAGTGTGGTGCATCACAGCAATCAGAGGCTGAAGAATACTGATTTAACAACCACATTAATTTGTGCAGTCAGCCTTAGATCAGGCTCCCATAGGGTTACAAGGTTTTTAACCTTGTTAGCAAAAGAAGGCGGGTGATCAAAAAAAGGAGGAGAAGAAGGGTAAAGTTAGAGTTCATTTAATAAGTGTTTGGTATCCTGGAGCAGGGGTTTGGTCCTTGTAGGAGTTAAATGAAGATAGTTGGTGGCTTACCATAGTTTAACCTCTGCCAAACAATGCTGATGCTGTTAAAATATCTTGTGGTGCTGAATAAGAACAGTCAGGTATCATAGGCTTAGGAATGTAAATGAATATTGATGTTACGAATGAGAGATAGTAGTAGTAAAACATATATATTAAAGAGAAGAGGTGGCATCGCTGTGCATCACCACAAGTGACCATAGACAGGCTTGGGGTAAATTGACCAGTCTTTACCACTTGACTTCTGTCAGTAAGGGATTTCCAAAACCATTATATGGCTAAACCAGAATATTTGGGTATATCAATAAGCTTTGACAAAAGAATAGAGTTAGCCACTATACCAAATGTAGGGTGCCAATACGCCATGACCAACAAGGACAAATAGGTCAGAATGGTGATTAAGATAATCCAAAATGGAGACCAGAGCATTTTCCATTCCATGTTGAGGTCGGAAATTCGACTAGAATTGACCCAGAATTGAACTGCACTCCACAAAAAACATAGGTTACAGTAGTTGGATTTTTTCAAGAATCCTGCACATCCAAGATGGTATTACCTAATTTGACCTTTTTACAATTGACCTTTTGAACAATTGACCCAATTATAGTGGTCCTAATTGTCCTTCTGCACAATTGACCTTTACAGTATTTTAGTTATTTTATATATTTATTGGGTTGGTTTTGGATTATAAATAATATAAGGGGTTTGGGTGGACGGTTGCGGGGTTCTCCCAAGGTCAACTGTGAAAAGGTCAATTAGTATACAACCATCCAAGATAGGCCAGCAATGGGTTGATCACTGTTCAGTTTCAGAGGATCTAGATAGGGTTTCTTGAGTAGAGTTTGGGCCTTACTTCCACTCACACACATGACCCATATTCATTTAGAGGTGCATTCAAACAGTTCATGAGAAAGTTACACCTCAAGGAATTTATTCCAGATTCTGACCCTTTTGAACAAAATAAACACAGAGCTTTTTGATTTTCCATTAAGTGAAATAAGTAGTTTTTCTTTCACCTTAACAAACTAGATTGTGCATATTCTACCCATTTCCCAAACCTGTTATTTTTTGTCTTGAACTTCTGACCCACAGACTTTTCCCATCACACACCTTCAAGAATAGCATTTGCCGCTGAAAGATCCCGTAATGTAGAGGGGATTTTAACATGTCTTTTGTATACCTTTTCATTGTGTACAATTATTGAACTATTGGCCACGTTCTCTTGCTGTAAAGAGGTGATATTATTGGTTTCTGCCATGTGTTGCAGATATGGTGTGTGGTGGACAGGCTGCACATTTGTCTGGGTGTATTTGCTCCTATTTTTCACATTGAGTATATTTATCTTTATTCCAATCATTTTGTGGTCACACATATGTGTATACAATATATACAGACTTTTAATCTTTCTTGTGTTGTCAATATTTCTTTATATGCAATAGACTGGCAAATAGTTGTGTTGTCTAGAATGTAAATGAATGGGCTAGGGTTGCTTTTTGCCAGTTTAGTTGGACCTCCTTTGAATAGTAAATACATGCTAAATATCATAACCCTGAGCATGTTATTCTTTTTTCAGCATTTAGATGCACAATAAAAGCAAGTGTGTGATAAAGTCAGTGATTTATAGCATTTGTCTGGCACAACCGTTCATATTGTTAAGCATTAGGCAGAGAAAATGCGAACCCATTTCTGTGTGACAAACCTGCAGACAAAAGCGTTAAACACGTTTGTGTCACTCACTTTAATTGTCTTGGAAGAAGGCAACAATTTGGTAGTCATTTGAGCTCGTATGTGTTGGATTTCAGTTGGAAAGACCCATCACAGTACATATTGCCTAATTTAAGCATTATAAACAACGTTGCTGTTACCTAATAGACTTATTAGGAAAAGTAATAAGTTTAAGTGTTACGTTTTTGGCTGTTAAGCGTGTCTTGAACATTAGCACAAGCAATATTTGTTTTTTTTTTGCTCGACATTTCTATTCAAATATGTGCCCAAAATATGATTTCAGTGCCCAAATAAAAGGTGAAGTAAGGGCTGCAACCGTGAAAACCCAGTGATGGTTAAACACAGTGAGTGGTGTTTTGAAAAACAGTGCATGAATACATGGCTTTGGCACCAACAAAAAATATGTGCACTTAATTTGCCTTGACACTAATGACATTTACGCATGCTCAAAAAGTGATTGCGCACATGCAATGTGTCGTATACCGCCCAGTGTTTTTCTTTTGGGCAAGGTAACGGGAGGTAATGGGACATTCTATCGGGGCACTGGTGACAGTTGGAGCTCTTACGTCAACAGTGGCATACCTTAGCCGTCAGGCTGCTGTCTGGCTCTATTACAATTGTGTGATGTGTTCACTTGTGTACCTCCAGCAATGTCACAATGGAAAGGTGTGTGCCCTAGCACCTTGAAGCGTCTCTTGTGCTAGATGGCATTACCAATAAAGATCTCAGACCAAATAACCGGACAGACTCAAGGAATATAGCAAAGTACTACTTTATTCTCAGTTTAATAAAGTAGGGTCAACTGGCAAACATCAGACAGATGCTTGCACACTCAAACACAAACTTGATTACACAGGGCTCTTATACACTAATATGCATCATGTATGACATCATCCTACATGGCAAACCATAAAACGTATCAGAGGGAGGGATTCGTTACGGGAACATATCTACTAATAGAATGTATGTGGGTTAGTGCGTCATTGGCTGTCTCTTATCTGTAAAACAGCCTTCAAACTCCCTCTAAATATATATAATACTTATTATAGCAAACAAAATGGCAGTGGATTGGTCTATGCAACATTGTATAGCAGGTTACCACATAGACCCACTGATTGGTTGGCATTCGCACCCAACCTTGGACTTTCGGTTCGGCTAGCAACACATAAGGAAACTGAAACCCAGGTGCTTGGACTATCTCAGATTACTCGCTACTTTCCCAATTAGTCCATCATCTGTTATTAGTCCGGCCATGATCCCAAATTTTCCATCTGTAGTTCACCTTGTAGCCTGTTCTCTGTTCTACAACATTCAAAGGAGGGAAAGCAGATCACTATCTTAATCTGAGCTTAATGAATAGCCCTTGCTATCAACTTCTGAGTCACATGTCAAGAGAGCACAAATGTGTCCATTTCAGCCTCTTATTTACTGCCATCTGATTTAATTATACTGGGTGTCATTGCTCCTCTTGGCCTCTAGAGACTTGCTCACTCTACCTTGTATTGATTTTATACATTTTTTATTTCTATTGTAAAAAATAGCATCCTTGATCCTAAGCCAACATTGACTCCTTTTTGTTTTGCACACAAAGCTGTTCTTTCAGCGTCTCCTGACTCTGCACCCCTGATCTGCTTCTGCGGTATTTTTTAATTCAATATTTACACGAGCAGGCGTCCATTTTCCAACTATGGCCATCCTTGCTGCATTATATATTCCATTCTAGCAAGCTTCTATGTACCTTTTCTACCTTGCCTTACTGCATACTTACACTTATTGGTCAACAGGGTACTTTGTCTTCTTTTACATTAATGATTACTTTATTGTTTTATACATGTTTCTCTTTTCGCTTCAGTTACATTATCACTCTTAAGTATGTCCATGTCATTTCAGCATGGCTTCATATATCCTTTTTATGACATCACTCTGCCCTTGTCAAATTTCACTCAGCGCTCCATGATGTCTAATGGTGCATGCTGACATACTTCCAAAGGGCATCCTTCCACACTTTCATTGCGAGGGTACATTTGATACGGTTGTCTGAGTGCATATTGTCTTTCATACACATGATGCGGCATAAGCATAACACATGGAGTCTCACACAGATCCTTTCACCTGCTGTTCCAGTATGATGGTGGTGAGGGGGCAGGAGTTAGGCAAAATGCATCCACCTGCCCCTCTACAGGTTTGTGTGCCAGAAACTTGTCAGAGCTCCAGGCTTCGGCTTACACAGGTCAAGACAGAGCTTATCGGAGGATATAATTATATGTGATTATAAAGAAAGCTCATCAACCAGTCGGAGATGTCAAGATCTGCCGCAGTACCTATCAAAAGTACTCCTGCACAGAGAAAAATGTGTATGCACATGAAAACATTGAATGCTAAGTGTAAACAATAGGCTTAGTTGTGGCGATTGATTTGGCGATGCCTCCTAGAGACAACACAAAAAGTGTTTTATGCCATTGGAAAAAACACATCTGTTTTACAAAAAAACAATATCAATTTCATAACTGATGTGGCTGGCAAGAAATTCAGACAGGATTCAATATTTGCAGATGGAATGATGGCAACTAAAAAGAATGGATCAGAAAACTGCCTTTTTAATGAAGTAACTCAAGACAAGGAGAACATGCCTCTCATCATTTGTGTAAAGATGATAATTGCATCAGAATTACTTCGCCACAAAATATGACAATCACAATTCATTTGCATCTGTTTACCATCCAAATTACATTATCCTGTGAACAGAGCTGTGACAAAACCTACTCATAACCAACCTTGCAGCTAACAGGCATACACGCCACCCATTTCTACTCCCTAAAAACAGGAAATGTGCCCATTACAATTAGAAAACAATGAACATATAGGTGCTTAACCCCTACTTCTACCACACATTCTCCTTTGCTATTTGAAAATCCATGACCAGCAGAGCAGTGGCATAGGGAGGAGTAAAATCTCATCAGAGCCCTGCTTGTAACTCTGACATAGGAAGTGAAATTACATGGCACATAATGCAACCTATAGTTGTGCCCACCCTTCCTCACCACAGCCTAGATAAAATGCAACAAGAGCCTTAATGAGTTTTCTTATGGAGTCCTGTTGAAGAATACCACACATATTTGCCTTTTAGGTTAATAGCAGCAGAGCTCTGAGGTACAACAGATTGAGTTCCTTCTTCTGTAACTAGGTACCCCTTTTCTGCAATTCACTGCTGTTAGTTAAACAAGATGCACAGGGATGCTAGGAGCACTTAACCCAGAACATAGGATTATATTGAAAAACCTTCAGTTGCTGAGCATAGAAAGAAACAAAGTTCAGTTTCCTAGACTGTTACTAGGGTTTCCTATCCTTTTGAAAACCAACCAACACGTTTCCTTCACTGTGCTGCTGAAGTTGCTGATATGTTCTTAACCGCAAAGGTGTGCGCTCCTGTGTACTTCCCCCTTGCAGCCCCCCCGACTCCTGTGCTAGCCTCCAATACTAATTGACAGGACTTTGTAAAATGTGATGGATTGCAGCAGTAAAACTCACTGGGATATTTGCATACCCACCATATACTGCAAACAAAACATATTTGAAGTCTCACCATGCCATTATGGGCAGTTTAAGAAAATGACATGCATCTGCGAGTACACAATTATTCTGCAGTGCTTACAAGATTGTTTGCAACATATCCCACCCCAATCATTTTGGGTAGGATTATACAAGTGCTCAGTGAAACTGTTTTTTGTACAGCAAAGCGTTTCCATATAATTTGTTACAGTCTTTGCCCAATGGAACTCTGTAAACCTTGAATTGTGCAAATTGATTGAAAAGCATTCTAGCTGTCTGAATATTTGTTGCATTAATACTATGTCCAAGTAATGCCAGGCATAGTCCATACCTCATTTTCTCTTGCAGGCCAAGTAAATGATATTACAATGTTTCTCTCATCTTATAGGGTAATGTTACCAATGCTAAAGGAGGATCCACTGAGCATTGCATTTGCCTACTCAAAATCTTTAGAGGGCAAATTAATATTTGATTTTTATAGTGGGTTAACTTTGCAAGGGTATATCGTCAAAGCACTTGTGTGGCTAATGCACAAAGAAGAGGAAGCATGGTATAAGGATACACATACTGGTAGACTGCTTACTTACAATCAGTATACAATATTTAAGCTGACAGTTGGGTTACATAGTGTGGGTGATGTTTTAGCTAAGGCATGAGCAACAGAAGTTCTGGTGCTTGAACCTTATTCATACTACAACAAACATAAAACAAGTGGATGGATGAACAAGTCTGGTAACCTTTCACAAGGCCAAGATAAACAGAGTTAAGGTTGCCTGGTTGTATCTAAATGTGTCAGGGGGCATAATTTAGTGAAAAGGTATACACATGTGTTAGAGTTAAGTATAGGAATAATTGCTGGGGTGGGAAGGTTATTTGGTTAATGTGTGCTGTTAGGCGACTTCAATTCAGCACTCCAACTAAGTCAATGCCGAGTCTGGGATGCCCAAGGGAAGCCCTTAATTATATATTTTTATGATAAGTTCATATATCTGGATGATAAACATTTGTATAATGCCCCTCTCTTTGAATCCCCCCTCTCTTTGAGCCAAGAAGTAGGTTTGTTTTGCAAATTAAAAGATTTATTTGAAAAATTAAACAAGAGATATATCACACTTGTATAAATAAATTAATGTTTGATAGCAGACTTATGAATATGACAGTGATCAACAATGGATAAGATTACACTAGCACACTTTTTTAATTACTTAGGAGTTGGTATAGAGAGGATAAAGTAGCTGAGAATGTTTTTATGGTTTCAAGGAAATACAATGATGGAAAAGAATGCAGCACAGAAATAAACTCAGATGGTTTCCACAAGAGATAATATGATCACTTTTTCTTTTGACAATTCACTCCCCCCTAGGCAATATAAGGAGATAGAAGGAGAGCACACAATTTTCAGGAATACAATTGAATGCAATACCAATTCAGTTCCCCCTAGCAAGCTTAGAGCAACCGGTATGCTTTTAAAACATGCAGAAATACTTTTAATGTGATTTACAATGAAGTGAAAATATGCTAAAAATGATTTTAATTCCCTTTAGGAGATTCTGGGTAGGTGACAGCTACTTTGAATTAGTCCAGGTCAACACTAGCAATGATTCAGGAGGGATTATCAGGTTGAAAACGAATTTCAGCAATGCAAGCAAGAGATAGCTATTTTTTAACGTGTGGTGAGCTAGTTTTCAATTCGCTGCACTTTTTCCAAGTGTGTAAAGCGTGATTACGGAAAATCTATACGGAGTAGAAAGTCGGTTTAGGGCTTGTTGGAAAGATGAGGATCTTAGCTTTAAAAGTTCTGGCACTGCACAGCGGTCTGGTCTGGGCCTGGTCTTCTATCGGCACTGAGGACTGGATACAGCTCTGCTTTCTGCGTTCTGGCACTGCCACCGCGGTCTGGTCTGGGTCTCTGGTTCCGGGAAAAGTTCTAGCCAGAAATGAACAGCACAGCCCGGCTGTTGAATTGTTTGGTTAGGTGGCTAGATTCTGAGGCCTGCTGATAAGGATTCAGCTTCTGGTTCAGGCCTCTCTGCTTCAAGTTCTGGAGCCTATCTGGAGTCTATGGACCATCTGGATATTGTCTGGTCCGGCAAAGTGCTTCGCAAGAAAGTGGATAGTGAGTGACTCCTTGGGTCTCAGTGGCTCTATTTACGTCTTTTGAAAGTGGGTGGGAAGGCTGACTTTCTATGCCTAACCCTCTGAGGATCCTGATAGGCTATAGGATTCTCTGTCGCCTGACTGGGGAACTGAATTGTGAGTCATCCGGCATCCTTTTTATGGCATACAGAAAGAACACTCCCCTTGTCACTTTGCACACAAATCTATTTTTGACTCAAAAACATATTTATCTATGTACAATTTTTCTAATATTATATGTCCAGTTAACATATTTTCTGTAGTACCAAACCATCCGATCCCTGTCTTTGTAAAATGTCGTATCCACTTCTGACAGAATTCTGCCCTTTTCATCCAGAACTCAACCTCTAAACTTTTCCAGAATTTACACAAATGTGTGCAAGGAATATGGGCATCAGATGATGAAGTGTCAGATTTTTAACATACATACATTTGGAGTAATACCCTATTTTCCGCTACTACCCCCCAGAACATACCACAGAGTCCTAACACCTCTTAAAATGTGCACAGAAAAATCACAGGAATCATGATATTATTGATATCATTTTGACAATTATGTACTATGAATTATCCATCTTTCTAAAATTATGCTCTGGCCCAGAGGGGTGTGGTTTCCCAAAGTACATGGGGGATTTCTGGTTTGTCCACTTCCTCCAAGCTCAGCTGGCTCACAGAGGCAGTGCCCCTGCCATTTCCTTCCAAGAGGAAGCCATTTACGACCCCCTGTTTTAGAAATTGCTTGGAGCAAAGGGAAGTTCATTGTTCTGTTTTGCTGCAGTCCCAGGCACTCCTCCCCTGATTCAATCAGAGAGGTGTGATCTCCTTTTGGTATTGCAGCAGAAGGCAGGCCAGGCCTGTGAATGCAGTTGCTGGGCAAGTTTCAACTCCTGTCGGGGGTAGTTGCCGGGCAGAATTCAGTCCCTTTAAGCCAGGCTTCAGCCAAATGTCACTTTTGTTCCAGTTTTTCTTCATTCAAATCAAACTTACAATTTTGACACATGCAGCTAGAACACTGATTCTAACTTCAAAACTATGACATTTAAACAGTTGCAACCTATGTGACACTCAATAGTAGTCACTCATTTATTTTAAACATTTTGATCTTAGTGGCTTTAAGTCCAACTTCACTTAAGCTGCTGACATCCACAGCTTAGCCAGTTTTGTTATGAACATTATTTTAGGCTCTTCATCTTTCCAGATTTGGTTTGCACACAAGACTTCATTCTACCAGACGTCTGCTGGTGTTCAGTAAGATTTTTTAATATCTTGCAATGTTTGAAATAGGCATTTTGAGCTTCCATTCAGAAAAACAAAGGTGATTTTAAAGTGCTTTTTGAGCTAACAGGCACTGCTGTTTTTCCTTTGGCACCACGTTTCACTCATGGTGCTTCTGGCCCATCACGCTCGCTCTGGTGGGTGACAGGTCGGGCGACCATTTTGGTGTGCGCAAAAACGGTGTGGTTTTCCTGGATTCTAGCGCCAATGTGGGCTTTTTGGCCATCTTGGATTTTCTAAGCCCACAGCACCAAATGTTGCAGCATAATACCTTGAACGTGGGTCGATACACCTAACAGGGCCGGCATATCTTAGTTAAGTCTTCTGTTCATGGGGCCACTTTTTCATCTTCATTTTAACCTCTTGATGGTGTATTCTGTCTTTACGTTTTTAAGGTCATGTTTGCATACTATGGTAATGTATATGGGCTAGGACAAAGTATCAAGACTAGTTACTATGATTAACCTTCATTAAGAGAGAATGTCAGGTAACTGATGTTGCTTGTGCCTTATTTATTTTTGAGAAGGTGGAAATTGTTTGCACTACTGAAACTCTTCTGAGCTGCACTCAGAAGGAAGCTTGGGCAAGTGCACATGTGCACAGTTTAGAGGGAACATTGGAGGTGATAGCAGTGGTCGAAGTGTATAAACAGAAGTAGTGGAAATATGTTTACTGCTGGCACCCCCCCGTTCCCCACCTACCCCATTGCCACACCCTGTTCAAAGCACAATCCAACTCCCCAGTCAAGCACACCTGCTGCTTAAGGGTATGTTCAGCAAAACAAAATAGGTAATGGCTGGAAGTTTTGGAATTAATCCTGGTCTTTCCCCTTTTGTAATGGCTTGGCAGGTGACAAACGATGGTCTGGAGGGTTGCCCAAAGCAATGCCAGAGGTTAGGATTCATTCCAAACATTCCTGCCATAACCTCTTTTGTTTTGCGTAAATCACCCCAAGTGGGACAGGTATGCCAAGACATAGGTTCCATGCCTACTGGTCCTAGAGACCCAAGCTACTCCTCACTCACGAGGCCCAATAAGGCTGAAGCATGTTTTGGGATGCTTCTGGTCGCGTGCAGAAGGGATGTGACCAAGCGATTTTGGCTAGACTGCCCCTTTTGGGGTAGGAGCATGCTTGATTTGCATATGGTCTTCCCCCTTTTGTAATGGCCTGGCAGGCGAAGAACGATGGTCTGGCAGGTTGCCCAGTGCAATGCTAAATATTAGGATTAATTCCACACCTTCCAGCAATCACCTCCTCTTTTTGGCATAAGGTAATGTTCAGTGCAGTGCCCTGTAGTTGAAGTTTCAATTTCTCCCTACACTTATATTTTAAAACTAAACAATTCTGGAATGGTTTAGTTTTAAAATAAACGTATAGGAACAGTAAAACATCAAAATATAAATAGAGGAGCACCGTTCTCAACCACTGGGTGGGAGGAGGAAGCAGTGGAGCCTTTTACAGATGCAATACACAATTTGTGCGCATGGAATCACACATAAATGAACACTTAATCCAGTCTATCCTTCAGGTTTGCACCATCAAACAGAAAAAACGAAATGCATGCCATTCAGCTAGGTTTTATTAACAATTATTGCTGTGCTATAAGATGAATGTGCATCCATTGGTATAAAAATAATTCAATATCCTATGTATTCTTTTTTACTCAACACAGCCTAATGCGCAGAACAGTGCCCATATGGTAGAGCAAGCACATTTAAAATATTATGCCTTATTGTCGCTTAGTGATAGTGCTTCAGTTGCATACTGTTTGGGATTTTCTTCAAAATAGACTTTCTGGCTTCAGTGGTAGTTGGTGTTATTTTGTTTTTTTGGCACAGTGCTTTTCATGGTTTGCTTCATCTCTACAAAGGACATCACAACACAGCTGTCAAATCCGCCTACACTCTTCACCAGAAGACTATGGCTACAGCAGTGTTTCAGCAGACAGACTTCATTCATGGCTCCAAAGGGACTTTAAGAAGGTCACGGTTTACTTGCGACATGGCCGTATCTATTGTGGCAACAGTAGCTGTTCCCTTGTCATTCAACAGGGACGTACATGGGCTAGATATGTGGTCAGGCATGCATCATTGCAGAGGGTTGGTGGACCACAGGTTTAGAACACTTGCCTGATAAGGAAGCAGCCCATGGAGCTCTAGTTTTGATCACAGTCACCAATAAACTCATATTATTTATTTTCCACCTTCGTTATTAATTAAATAATAATGTGAACTATATCCACAGGTGCTTTGATTTGAGAGCTCTTTGATATTTAAGCTCTATGGTTTAACTATATTTGGGCAGATGTTTGCTTAAGATTTGTATTTGCATTCTGGCACTTGTAGTCCTGGGTTTATAGTGGGCACTTCAGAAGTGCTATTTGTTCATGGGCAAACATCTCCACAATTGAAGGATCCATGTAGGGATGTATGTTTCTCTAAGGTGTAAAATGTAATATGCTGGGTCTTTTCTACTGGCCCCAGTAGACTAACAGTTTCCTGATTTATTAACCACCAGATTCTTGCTCTGCATTATAGTGTAGCACTATAACCAAACAGTAGATGTGTGTTTGTTGTTGTTTAGGAATGCATCTGAACCACTTACAATAGATCTATGCAATTGCAACCCTCCAGATCATAGTGTAAATCAGAATACAATGTCATTACATAATGGGAAATATCCTATCCAAATCAGGCTTAGTCCTGCCCTAAAAAGGGCAGTCTAGCCCAAACTGCTAGCTGATATCCCTTCTGCATTTCTATAGTGACTGATGGGGTAAAATATATTGACTCTGTGAGAATCGTTTGTTTATTGCCCGATTAGAGGTCACACCTACTGCCAGAAGGTGGGTAATTACCATACTTTCAGGGGGACAACCTATATAACAGACATTATGGTGGTTCAGATACTGCCTAATTCTGAGCATAATTTATACTGTTAAAATTACTAACATGCTTAATGAGGGCCATACATGTACTGCCTGATATGCAATACATTTCTAGAATGTTTTGGGGCAACAATGGAATTCATGTCAATGTTTTGGATGCATGTGGGGAGAATATGACACTTCTAAGCACTATAATTCAAACGAAGTAGAGCATCTGAGACAGAGTTTCAAAATGGCAAGGTAAGATTTATTTTGTGCATATCATATACTCCAGCTGACTTCAGGTTCATCCACAACCAGTATTTCATGGAGAGTGGAGAGGTGAAGTGCCTGAGTGGTACACAGCGTCACATTTTATACAGAAATGAAGCCTGCATCAACATAGGTCATTTATTATTCATTAGCAAAAGATAATAACACAGATAGGTTCAAAATACATACCCAATATTACACTTAATCCCTAGAAGGCAGAACAAATTGCATATTCAACAGATGTTATTGTTATGTTAAGAGTCTCCACTTTGCTTATGGTATATTTACAAGCTCGTTCCACCAGTTCACGGATGGTGACTTATATGTGAGGCCTTTAAACACAAAATCCACCTGCCCTTCATTCCAACAATGGTTACCCTATTTGCACAACCTTTAAAAGATACCTTTCGGGCGTTTAACAAAGTGGAAGGGCTAAACACTATGACTCAATGTGTAACTAACCTCTGCTTAGTTCAGCCGTTTTTTACATATTTATTTAAGAGGGTGGAACCATATTTGAACAGCCTTTCTTTCTTCACAGAGGAATAGGAGGACCTGTCCTTGATATAGTTTAACCGAAGTTTATCAGTGAAGGCCAGGAGGCTAAAACAAACAGACCCAGTATTTTCTTGTAATGACTGACACAGGAAGCCATGAATACATTTCCATTTTGTTTTTACGTGATGACTGAAAAATGCAACCCGATTTTGAACATCACTAAAAAAAATAGGATTTTGATCAAAAAAAGGGATTAGTTTTGGGCTAAGAAAAATGCTATTCCACTGCCTGTTCAGATTCATAGATATGACACTTCCTATGCTTCTTGTGTAAAACATGTTATGTAGATTTGATGTTAAAGCAGTTTTATATTAGCTGCCTGATGGCTGTCATTTCTATATTGCCTGAATGAGAGGATCTTAAATAGGGCCCTTCCATAAAATCTGGTTCAGTCATTCCTGTACTACCGATTGGGATCCATACTACCTATTTGACTCATTATGATACTGCCTGATGTGTCATTCTTGTACTGCAGAGGTCTGCAATTTTTGTGTCTCCAGATGTTTTTGGACTACAGCTCCCATCAGCCCAGGGCATCATAGTCAATTGTGAGGGAACATGCATGGGAGCTGTAGCTCATAACAGCTGTGTAGCCACCGGTCGCATAGCCTTGCTGTACTGCCTTATGACCGTTCATACCTGTATTGTCTGTTAGAGTAAATCCTATGCAGCTTAACTTGTGTGGGAAGAAAACTGCCTGATAGGGTTAAATTATGTACTTGTATAGTGTTGGTGATGTCTATATTACCTGATGGTGGAAGTCCCCATATTATTTATTTCTGTCTTTCAGCATCATACCCATGCTGCGTAGTGGGTTAATTCCTAAACTAAGTGGCAACATCTGATTGTATGATCCACTTGTGAGGGTGTGGGGGACACAAGGACTGGGGATGCCCAAAAGCTTAGTGAAGTGCAACCTGTAGTTGGTAGATGGGAGATCACTCGGTTTTCCTGCATACTTCGCAATCCGTTGTGCCTTATGTGATCAGGAATCCATGCCATATACCCTTTGGCTTACAGACTTGAAAAGGGGAAGGATGAGATCATTTTATGTCATATACAGACTTTCAATTGAGTACGCTAACCTCTCACAAATCATCAAACCCTTTGATCTCTTGCACAAGTAAAACCTAGCGGGACTGGCCCTTTACATATATGGGGCAAGCTTGAATCATATCCCTCCCCACAAAAACACAAACATTCAGATGCTGAACACACTGAGATAAATAGAGACACAGGCACTGCCTTTCAGAGATACTACAAGTGTCATGTTAACCTTGTACTGTGTCTTACCATGGTCACTGAAATCCCATTATCTGCAATATGCCTGCAGATTGTCTCATAGGAGAACTTCAGTGTGAATCGAGTAATGATCCGACAGGCTGCACCGACAAACACGCACTTCTGTCTGACTTCAAAAATGGTGGTCCTGAGTTTTAAAATATGTCTCATCTGAAATGTACACCTTGTAATCAAAGCAGATTAAATGTGAAGTCCAACAGCTGAGAGATTGAGGGGAGAACAAGAAACACCTAGGAAGTCAGAGAGAATGTGAGTACGGCCAGTTATATGACTCCCAAAAATCAAGGCAGGAAGGACAACAATCAGGATCCTTAGAAGAATCTCAGAGCAATGAGGGTGGGCAGAGGGGCATCGAAACTCTCAGTAGACTAAACACCATTAACTCATCAGACTATCATTCCGAAAGCAGGTTCACCCAAGAAGCAACCAGAAGGAAAGGGGGCATCGAACTTGGTGAAATTGGTATATCATTCCCTTGCAGATGCCTGGCTAAGAAGAAGGTGACCAGCTGAGCCTGCTACAGTCTAGGTGATGAGGTCACACGATCATCACATTAAAGGGAGCCTGCTCTATGATGCAACCACTGGAGGCAGTAATTGGGAGATTCACCCAGTCCTTCCAATGCTTGCAAGGTAGACCAAGTGCACATGTGCTTCTCACAGAGAGTCTGCAGAGAATCCATAGCCAGATTACAATTCTCACAAGCATACACACACAGGCTTAATGCATTTGCTTCAATCATCATTTAATTAATTAACATCTGCAGGTTCATGCATGTTGTATGAGTCCCAGCATGGCTTGCACCCCAGGGCAAAAGCATGATATTTACCACGTACTGAATGTCAGAGAAAAACTCATGGCAGTGACTGGAATTAGCTGCACATGCTGGATGTGTGCTTGCAGACTTCAGCATCCAACAAAGATGCATGATCATGGAGGGAGTGCCAACTCAATAAAATAAGCAGCATACCATCATGGGGGATGTAATTCATTAATTTACAAATACACTTACCTGGAGCTAAAGAGGTGGGTACAAGGATACAGGAGCAATCTGATGTATGGCAGAAAGGGCACAGGTGATCTGAACAACTATTACCCCGATCCCCTTATTACCCATCCTATAAAAGGTGGTCGTACTTCACTAGATTAGTGGGAAGGGGCAACACATCTGACTGAAGAAAGTGTGAGGAGAGCAGAAGGAGGTGTAGAAAGAGGCATAAGAACAGAGGTTAGGGGAATAAGAGCAGTAGGGAGTAGAAGAGGAGGAGGTCAAGTGCTCTAGTATTCTAACCTGCAGTGTCACCTGGAATTAATACCCGTGACCTGGAGCAGTAACAGAGGGTACAGGTTGAGAATCCTAGACAAGGCAAGAGACTGATTAAGGACCTGCTGATAGATGATGACAAGGACCGGATAGAAGGCTACAACGGTTGCTACAGTGAGTCAATGCAACTATCTCCATTAGCTATGGCAGAGAAAATAGGTCACTATATTCCTGGACCTGCAATACTAGAAAGAGAGGATGGAGTTCAGACCAAGGTGGAACTGAACCAGCAAACAGTGCTAATCCAAGGCCCAATGGTTAGTAACAATGTAGGTGGGATAGAACACTATACAGAATTCCCATTTTGGGGTGGCACCAACCAGTATTGTCCAATGTAGGTCAAACAAGCCCTGAAGGACACTAGGAAAAGAGGGCAAACTATTCACCTGTTTACTGAACAAATGGTCCAATCACTATTAGAGGTCATCTTCACTATCAAAGGCAACACATTAATTGCCACCATGGTTTTGGAGCACCGGGACCCTCCAAGACTAAAATAATTGTGCAGTTGACTTTGTAAAACCCTAAAACTGTAAGTGAATGTGTTGGGTACTGACCTGAGAGGGAGCACTCTGATCCCAGCCCTTCTACAAAAGGTCCTGGACATTTGAACTTAGAACCCTATGTCCCTATTGTGAGAAGCCAAAGGGTGTCTCACCCACTAGTCCTCGGGGATCTCTCTCTCAGGTATCCAGGGCATGGGCATTGCCTTTGTATCCAGACCATGGGGGTGGACCAGTGCAGGAGGATCACCTGGGTGAGGGAACTTTGGAGAGTAGGAGTGAAGCAGCCGATGGCGGGACGCAGTATTCCTACCCTTCCTGTAACCCATGATTGCTCCTATTTGATAGGATTCACCGATGTCCCAACTCCCCCCTTTCTACAGAAACACTGGGCAGAGGAAGAGGGTGACTGAGAGTAACAATACTACCTCTTCCAAATTGCATTGGACATTTCCCGCTAATTGGGTCAGGCAAAGCCAGGCACTTGACTAAGTGCATACACCTGATACCAATTAGCTCTCCTCATACGGATAAAAGGCAGAACATAGAGACACACTCAGAGAAAGGTGGAAAACAAGTAAGAGCAGAACCTCTGGAGCACAGGCGAACCTACTGGAGCAGAGCTATGGACTGAGGGATGATAGCCATGGGTGGAGAAACCCTGGAGTTCCGTGCAGGAGGTTGTTGCCTCCAAAAGGCCACAAAAGACACAGGGATGTGGCAGAATCAAGGACACCAGCGACCCTCCCGGGTGAACAACGGAGTTTGGGAGGCGAGGCCAAGCCTATGGTTCTAACCTTGACTCGTAAGCTGGAAGACAATAAAAACAGGAAAGTTGGCAAGTGACCTGAGAGACCAGTGTGTGCTGAAGAAAGATTGAAGTGGCAACATTATATTGCACAATTGAAGATTGCACGTGTGTTGATGAGTCCCGAAGAAAGGCACCCCAGGGAATGAACCTTGAAGTGAAAAAAGCTGTAAAGTCAGCGACACTGAGTAACAGAGTGTTCCGGCGAAAGGAAGTAGCCCACTCGAAAGTCTCTGTGAAAGATGAAAAATTTGTAGCGATAAAATGAATGAACTGCAAAAGTAAAGTGATTGGAAGTAACCCCGAGAGAAACCGAGGGTGAAAATTTGAATATTGAGCTTTGGTGCATAATACAGTGAACTGCTCAGACCAGGAAGCACTGGGTCAAATAACATAGGATTGTGAATTGAATGCTGGAAAGTAGAGAAGTGGGCCTGCAGAAGTCTGTAGAAAAGAGTCACGCACATTCGAAAGTCTTTGACATCAGGAAACAGTCCGAGCCCGACTGAGGGAGTCTGAAGGTTAATAAGTTAGGGGAAGGAAACCCCCTAAAGAAGATTAATTAAGCTTGGGGAAGGGAACCCCTGCACGTGTTTTGTTTTGCTTTGAGAGGTCTGAGCCTGACAGAGGGGGATCAACATGAACTTTTGCTTTAAGAGGTCTGAGCCCGACAGAGGGGGACCAACGTGAACTATTGCTGTAAGAGGTCTGAGCCTGTCAGAGGGGGGCTGGTGTGAACTTTTTGTTGAACTGTGTTTGATTACCAGGAAAAAGAGACTTTAACGTGGAAGGCCAGGCAGGCCTCGATCCACTGTTTGAACTGTATATTGTGTTAAGAGACTGAAACATAGTGTGTCATCTTGCCTACAGGGAACGCTTTACTCTGTGCTGTCCAAAGTGGGGAGGAGAGCTGGCTCAGCCACATTTATTCTTTACATTTGAACACTGACTCTCCGTTACATGCATATTTTCTTTTTCACATTTTGTACAAGGTATAGGGCAGGCATTAGGTTTTTTGGTATAGGCCATTTTGATTTGATGGACACAACAAGGACGGTTTTATTTATTATTTGATGGTTGAGATTACTGCCATCCTACCTATTGGGCAAAGTAGGAGTTTCTCCAACCCCATTAAGACTTTAATAAAGGTTTTTACAAATGTTACCTTTTGTGTCAGTCTTCATTTGTGATAGAATGCCTCCCTTACACTATAGAACAGTGGTTAAACTGTATTGTTGGAACCATCAGGATTGGTGAAAGCTTATTAATGTATTGTGTAGGAAACCAATAGCTCAATCAGAGTTTTCTCCAAACCATACCTTAAGATAAATATTTTCTGAGTGTTGATGATTGCAGCCTGTCAGCACCTTGTTAGGGAGGCTTTGGGTTGCTGGTAATCATTATAAACATTGCAGGTTACTAACCTCATGCCAAAAGGGTATCTATATAATTATTTCCAGAAAATGGGAAGCTGTCTTCTGTGTGTGTTAATAAAATGAAGAGAAAATCCCATATTCTAGCCTTTTGGGTAGAAGCTGCGCTAATCTCACTTTGACAGAGTGCTGACAAGCAACCCAGGCAGAGGGAGAAAATCCTAAAGATCATTACCGCTCTGCCCACAAAATCATCATTCACTGGCCAGTGGAGGCAACCTTCACTCAGCTTTGCTTTCCCAACTGTAATGAAACAGGATAAGATATCTTGGCTCAGTCTGGTGTGATAATGAGGATGAGAGTTTCATCAGGTCTGCCCACGTCTCCATACTTTCCTGAGCATAAAGGAAGATATACGCGGAGAACCGGTCTATAAACAGTTAATAAAACAATGGTGGCCACTGGCTATGAATGCCGCCATTACTCAGACCAAATCCAGAAAGGCCCAGATTCTGAAATACTGCATCCACACATACATTTTATAACACAAACCTCCATAGTGAATGAATAGACAATGACTGTGTGGCCACTCAAGGACAACACACGCACATTTGAACTGCAGAAATATCAGATAAATAGCCGAACTTGAGCTATGAACAGTGGTCCTCTACCACGTAGTTGGAACTATGGACGTTCATTGCAAACCCAACCATATAGAGTACCTGCTATTTCCTATTCATATCCAGACACAGAGACAATATGCCAAAGCCACAAACAGACTGATAGCTAAGGCCGGGCCCTAGAAACGACAACCAAGCAACTTCTTCACGTCGATCATAACAGTTTGCCCACTTCTCCTTCCACATCGCATACCCCTTGGCACTGCATAATAGAGCTAAGGCTGGGTGAACACATACTTGGCCAATCAAAACTTCTTTTACCTTATCATCTAATGTAGTAAAGTGCCAACCAATGGCATGGTAGATTGAAATGTATCAATTGTAGAAAAATATTTCCAGGAGGAGTTATTAGTTGAGAACAAACTAAGAGTAAACGGTTACCCTATAGGTTATTATATACATAATCGCTGATAAACCTGCCATTGACTGGGCTTTCATTCCCTCATAGGTATAGGCAATTCTGCAAAATCTGGTGTAGATTGGTGAAACGGTGTGGAATTGTATAAGGAACAACATTTCGCCAAGCCACAAACCCACAAACAAATTGTGACCTTTGCTGAAATCCGGGGAAAAGGTTGGGCTGTCCAAATGTCATATAGCCAGTAATGTCCGGGGGTCCTAATGGGTGACTGTGCAATATTTGGTGCCGATTGGTGAAATGGTGTGAAATTGTATAGGGAACATATGCTTCGCTACAAACCCACACATACATTTTCACTTTTGCTGAAATCTGGTGTAAGGGGTGGAGTTTCTGAATGTCATCTAGCCAGTAATGTCCGGAGGGTCCTAACAGATGACTGTGCACAGTTTTATGTATATTGGTGAAATGATGTGGAATAGTATAGCGAACATACGTGAAGCCACAGACCCACAAACGGATACCCGCATTTTCACTGGTGCTGGAATCTGGGGAAAGGGCTCTGTGTCCAGATGTCATGTAGACAGCAATGTCTGGAGCGTACAAACAGGTGACTATGAAAAATGTGAAAATTTGTGAAACAGTGTGGAATTGTATAGGGAATATAAGCGAAGCCGCAAACCCACAAACCCACAGCCACATTTTCACTTTTGCAGAAATCCAGGGCAAAGGATGGGGTGTCTAGATGTCCTGTAGCCAGTAATATCTGGAGGGTCCTAACAGGTGACTGTGCACATTTTGGTGCAAATTGGCAAAACAGTGTGTAATTTTATTGGGAACATACGAGAAGCCACAAACCCACAAAATCTCACATTTTCACTTTTGCTGAAATCTAGGGCAAGGGGTGCAGTGTCCAAATGTCATGTAGCCAGTAATATCCGGAGCATCCTCATAGGTGGCTGTGCAAAATTTGGTGCAGATTTGTGAAACGGTGTAGAATTGCATAGGGAACATACGCTAAGCCACAAACCCACACAGTTTCCCTTATATATATATATAGATTACATTACAGATAGAGTAGGAGTTGTTATTTACTATTACTAACTGTGATGTCAGTTATGACGAATATGTAGTCTAAAAACGTGTTGTTCTTACCAACATTTTGAGATTTTCATGTGTACGCTCTTCCATCTGCCTTTTATGTTTGAATAAAGCTGGGTTTTGTCGAGCACTTGGAGTTACTCCGTTATTGAGTTTATTCTTTTATTGGGGTATTTGGGTCTATCTTAACACTGGTCAAACAGTGCTTTTGATGGATTTCAAGGACAGCGGGCCTCATTTTGAGTTTGGCAGCGTAGTAAAGGATGTCAGTAAAGTGATGTTAATTAATTTATCGCCACATTACCACTGCTTTTCCACACTCAGGATTATGAGTGTGGAATTAAAGTGGAGGAAATACCTCAAGCATTTGGTTGGAGGTATCTTCTCCACTTTACTGACAAAAACTGAAGAAATTACCACGGGCGGAATTGCAACTTGTGCCAATTCCTCCAAATCCCTAGAAATGCCAGAAATGGGGATTCTCTCCATCCTTACCCTACTTGTACTATGGTGATACATCAGCCAGAATGGGCGGAATTTATGCTCAGAGAGTCTTTTAGGATGTACAAAGTAAATATTGCCAAACTCCTGATGAGTCCCAAATTGTCAGGAATTGTTAGTATGGTTGAGTCCTGCAAGATCCCCAGCATCCCGGGTATATGTGTTGGTTAGGATTCCTAACTTTTTCCTCTATTCCCAATCTTAATAATGAATAATGTCCTAGTCATTATGGGATGGGATGAATACATAAAGTGGATATTCTCGCTATCACTCAAAAGGCTACCTACTCTCAAAGTGCCAGGACAGACAAATACAAGGTTTTAATTGCCTTTCTAATGTTCTCTGTATCACTATCAGGATTTCCCTGATATAAAATAAATACACAGAGCTAGAGTGTTCACCTCGCTTCTTGGTTCAACTCAGTCTCAGACTACAGTGTCCTGATCTCTAGTTGACATCTAAGTCACTGGGATGCAGCACTCAGCATATTTCTTGATTGCCTTCCTTGTTTGAGATTTTTCTCCTGAGAGGTATGTCCACCCTCTGACCATGGGTTAGCTTCCTGTGCTTCTTGGCATGAAGGTAGCATGCACCTACAAGCGTGATTCCCTGCTCCCACCTGCTGGGATATTACCATGAGCTTAACAGCACTATTTGATCTCCCCGTTGCCAACATGCTATCTTTTGCTTAACTGGTGAGTATGTCCTCCCAGTTGCCAGGGTCAATGTCATGCTGTTATCTCCCACCACCAAGTGTTCACCTGGTGGGCTAGAGCCTCAGCGGGATCTGGTGTCTGCGGCCTGGTCTTTGGGACCTGCAAGAGCATTTGATATATTTATCAAAAGGCTTGTTCCAGCTTGTTCTCCTTTTCTTTCAACATCAATGGGGGTCTGAAACACACAATTTAGCAGGCATGTGCCTTGCTTTCTTCCTTTGTTCCCACTTTTCATCAACATCTTGAGTTATACCCCTCAGCAGGTTTGTGGTTCTGTCTTTCTGATCAGACGTTCTCACTCTAGGATCACTGGCCTGACTGTGCAGTTTCTTTTCCTTCCCATAGCTGTTATAGAGGGTATCTGTTTAATCGGATTGTTCAAGGACTCTGTGTATTTTTCATTCTCAACCCTCATACGCTGCAGGGCCTGAGCTAGGCCCTTCCCCATTTCTCCTCATCTTCTCCAAATGCATCTGTGTCCCTTCTTCAGATTACCTGGTGCTAGCACTTATCTTTCCCTCCTCCTTGATTGGCCTACCAATTTCCTCTCCTAATGGCGACCAAAGTTTTGAAGAACTGGTCTTCTATTTTTAATTCAGGCAAAAGTAAATCTATTATTGCACAGTTCTGCACATGCAGTTTTCCATGAAGATGGGGAGCATGCCAAGTGAGACACACAGGAGATTGGTATTAGTTCGAACCCCAGCAATCCCTAACTACTGTATTTTGTGTAAGAATTCCCTCAACAGAGTTTTGGGGATCCTCTTCCTGATGGTGAACCTATGGAATAATGTTATCCCCCCTTCTGTGGCTGAGCAGAGAGAGAGAGAGAGAGAGAGAGCGCTGTTAGAGCAGTGTTTGTGTTTGGGGAGCTGGTGGTGTTACAAGATTTTAAGTTGCTATTAGGTGTCAATATAATAGCATTGCCTTAAATATGTCGGACTATAATAGTGAGGAAACAGGTCCCTATTGATGCTCTAATATCCTTGGTCTGATTTATAGAGTTCCAGACTCCTAGCAGCACTTTTACTAGACAGACCCGTCCAGGTATGACATCACAGCTCTTGTGGGCATCCCATACCCCCAGCGCCCTCCCCCCCTCCTTCGTCCGTAAGTGGTTCCTATGATGTTTCTTTGTCACCACGAGCTTCTGTATGCTCAGAAGCCACTTCTATCATGTGTGAGTGTGATCCTGTCCAGGGTATCTTGCAATTTTGCTGGTACAAGACCTTGCACTTATATTTGTATCCTTTGTGATGTGGATGCGTTAGAACACATGTGTTTCTCTTCTGTACTGACTAGTCGATTATCAGTGTTTAGAGTCTGTTTTAAGGATTTGCATTTCCAGAAATGCACAAACTTATATATTTTTTTAAAAACCTTAAAGACACAGCGGGCATGAATCACGAAAGCCATTTACGTGTGTGCAGTGAAATGACCCGACTCGTTCAGTTAAACAAGGCGTTCATCACGCTCCCCTTAATAAGCACGTAGACCCTCCAGCAGTGTGTGAAAAGTCACAAGTCACAGCATATTACATGTCGCCTTTACTACAGTTTCCAATTGAGTTCCGTGTGACATGTATGAAGGTGTCAGCACACATAATACCGTCACAGTCAATAGTTTTCTTCTAAGCAGTGCCTGGATAATTAAACGTAATTATGTATGGCAACCTAATTGCATCAGATAATGTAAAAAAGACACTACTCACAGGCAGGATACTTAAATCACCCACCCACATATGCTTTCGAGTTCTCAGAATGGAACCAATATACGGAGGCATGGATGGACTTGCACACGAATGATCAAGCTTCTCTAACTACTGTGTCTACAGCCGGCTCCTCGCTCCTGTATTTCCCAGGCACAATACGCATGCTCGTGTCTCTTCAAACTGGACACTAAGCGTACATACAATACCTGAAAAGGAACAACTTGCCTTTGAGAGCCTCTTTTAACAACAGTGATGCTGTGGTTCTAAATTCTGGCATTAAGATGTACATTCTTTACAAAGTATCTAAGAACATGAACGCGTTGTGTTACAAATGCTAATTTACCATTAGTTTAACATACGTTCGAATTTAGGAAAGAGTTTCTTAACACAATGCTTTATTTTACGTGATATCATTGATTCCGCATCACCGATGACCCTACATAATAGGCTTACCACTGCTTCATAGTGGAGTCACCTGCTGTACGCGTGAACATCGTAAGCTGCCATTCTAATCCTGCCTAAGTCCAATATTTAGTTTCAAGTCCATGATCGTTTTGCGGGGCGATCTGCCTTTCTCGATACGCTGGGGTTGTGGTGTGTGGCCCATTTAACTGTGGGCCCCTTGCTCCACCAGAAAGAGAGTCATGACTCCTCAATAAAAGGGGCTCTACTGGCACATGAGGGGCAGTGCAGCAGAGCCCCAGGAAGTGGCAACTCGTGCCTGTGTCTTTTGTTTGCTGTGTGATCACGGCCTGGTGCAGCAGACACGGCCCGTGTGCCCCCAGAGCCGAGGCCGCTGTCTGCTGGCTGCCCCCAGCCAAGGTGACACGTCCGGTCATCCGGACGTTGCAGGGTGTCCCTGCTGCTTGAATACTGCGTGCCCGCACTAACATTGGTAAGCCGGGTGACCCTGGCATCTCGGTGCATCCCGCCCTGGTGACTGGTGGCAGGCCACCACAGGGGCTAAACGCTTTTCACAAAACTGACCTCCCTATCTTCCACACTGCAAACCTCCCTCATTTTAAATGTCATTCCCTTTCGACTCCATGCATGGGGCATCCCTGCAACCTTCCATACACCCCCGGCTCTTTGCCCTGTAACCGTGTTTCTGAGATAGACCCATGCTAACACTGTGCTGCAACCCCCATTCCCCTTATCACACTGCATGCATACAAATAATGGTCTGTTTGACACATGCACATCTAGCGACTACCCCCTCCCACACACACACACCCACCCCCACCCCCTAACCGCAAATGCAGTCAATACCTTTGTTTTGATATGATATGCTATGATATGATATGACATTTATAACTCGCCTACACACAAGTGTTTCAAGGCGTTTTGACCTGCTTGGTCATGTACATTTCCCCCGTTCTGATATTGGAGCCTGACAGAACAGTAGCCTTTGATGTTGACCATTAGGGCAGGTGTGGGATCATCTACACTTAGCATGTGAGAGCCTATGCAGGGCTGAAGAGCAAACAAGTCTGGTGTGTGCTAAAACGGACTTTGCTTTGCTTTGGAAAGGTTTTTTTTTTTTCTTTTTGGAATTTACTCCTACCTGGCACTGCGAGTATCCTGCAACTCTTGCCAGTCCCTTCCCACTTCCTGGAGGAGGTGGAGCCCAGCGTCGACCATGTGATCTGTCAGGTGACATCACCTGGACTGAAAAGTCCGCCCCAGCCACCCTTGCGGCGTTAAGCCCTGGAGGCAGTAAGGGCTGGAGAGAAACGCTGTTGAGCTGTTTGGCTGTGACCTGTGCCTGTTCTGTGAGTATTACAGGTTTGAAGTTCCCATGTATTAACGCTGGCCCTGAATTTCCATACGTCACTGGGGTAAGGGGGGAGAGTCGGACTCTGGCAGCTCCTTAAACTGTCGGGCGTTCCTTACCCGGTGACTGGGTGCTGGCTAAACATTTTCCGGGTGACAAGTTTAAGTGATACAAGTGAAAATATGACAGGAAAAAGTTAACCTTTTACACTGAAAACTGGAATGCCTCTTAATGTCATGGTAACACGAGCATCAGTTACGCTACAACCATCTCCAGCAAAACCTTCTCCAACAATTGCGATCAAGAGGAAAATTAGCGGATGCCCAATTGTAATACCAGACAAACGTATGGCTCCAGGAGACATCCGTGAGTTCTGTACCTTACGTACATATGACCTAACTTCCAAAAGCCCTAATTTTAGTAATGGTATGTTCCCTGACCTGCGTGATGATACGAATTTAATTCCAGTAGCGAACATCACAATATCTGACACACAAATCATGTCTGAAATTACAGATATGACGGTGAATGCAGCTAAACAAAATGATGTGACAAAACTACCTGAAATCGTTAAAGAAGTGATAGATCTGCAGAAACAGATAAGTGACCCAGAAAATATGGAAAATGAAGTATTGGAATTAGACAAGGTGAAGGCAGACTTACAAAGTAATGAGATTTCTGCTATAAACATATCAGAATCCCAAAATAAAAGTAAAATAATTACACCGGTAAATAAAATAACTATGGCAGAAGCTGAAATCAGCCTTTACCAGTCACCGAGCCTGTTTGACCACTTAAGTAGTGAATCAATGCAACAATCTAGATCTTTTGCACGACCAACTCCGCAAAAGACCGTTGCTCCTTGTAGCTCTTCCACTACTTCTACACTTCGAGAAGTTGCTGAAAAAAGGGTTGCCTTATTAGATATTACTTTGCAGGCTATGAATACAACAATAATGACTATGTCCAAACTATTTAATACACTAGAAGCAAAAATAGGGAAACAGGAAAAAAAGATTGATGCCATCAGAAAATGGATGAAAGATTGGAGGGAAAACAGAAGGCAGAAAAGATGTTTTTGAATATGGATACATCTACTGAAATACAAACCATCGACAAAATACCAAAAGATGTAGACATGCCAACAAATCTAACCCCTACTCTAGCCACTAAGGCTCTCCCTTTCTTCAAAGATATCATTCGTTCAGTTACATTAGAAGATCAAAAAGAAGATGTACATGGACCAAGTGATGAATTGTCAGCTCAAGTAAGTGTTACACCTAAAACAGGACTAACATATAACATATTTGAAAGACAAACAAACGAGAACTTGGGCAACAATAATCCAAATTCAGAAAAATCAAATTTCAAGATAAAGATACAAAACAGAACCAAGAATCAGAAAAAAAAACCAAATACTAAAAATGTTATTCAACGGCTGAAAAGTTTTAAACTTGCAACCAGAACGGACAGTCGGGCTTCACTGCGGCATAATCATCTAACAAAGTTAAGACAAGAAGCCTCTATAAAAAAAGCAGACAGCAACAAGGACTATACACCTCTAAATTACATCATTTCTTTGCTTGAGAAACCAGACAAAATGAAAATATCTTTAGTGAGTATGGAACAGACAACACAAATAGAAATACTGAAAACTGATACAAGTCTATTTCCTGTACAACCATCCCTGAAAGAAAATCCAAAAAAACAGACAACAAAACTCTCTACTCAGATGATATTTTAAAAGATATAAGAGCAGAGATAAAAAGATCTCTTGATGATTATATGAAATTTAAGGAGGGATTTTCTAATCCAAAAGAGTCCATGACAACAGAAATTGAAATCCCTAATTCTGGACATGAAAAAACCTTGATATCAGCAGAGAAACATCTGGAGTGTAGTACAAAAATACCACTAATTCATGAAGCACAAAAAATTGCCGTCAAGATCTCAGAAACTAACTCCAGTGAGCCAATACCTTATAGTAAAGCTCAAACCATAACAGATAGTAGTATGGAAAAAAACTTCCACACCATAATTCACAAAGCAATGGACGAGTATTTTCAATTGAACTATCGGGGATTGAACAAGGAAGTGGAACCAAAAGATAATCAAAAAAATACAATTGAAACACAAGGAGGAAAAGTGGGAACAGTCATAGATTCGACCAAAACAAGTAACGAAGGAAGGCTTGCAGAACCAAAAACAAAATCTTTAAGAGATTCTAAACACAAGCTTAATCCAAATATGCATCATAGATTTATCCTCAAATGCCGGGCAGAACCATTTCCGCAATATGTTATGTGCCGAACAAGTATAATGGGCATTTTTAGTGACCTACCGAGTTTGAGTGATATCACGTCCGGTGACATAGCACAAGTAGAATTCTTAAACGATGACAACCTGGCGGTGGTCAGATTGTGGATCACCTCGAATGTGGTTCGAAATGTGATCTGGCAATCTCGACTTGAACTGTTTGCATTGGGATTCTTGCTTGCTATTGATCCGGTTAATTATGATGATGAAATTGAGTGCGATATTAATACAACTAAAAACACAACTAAAGAGCTGAACGTGTACAAATTGGATAAGTGACATCAACCACAAAGCCAAATGAATGAAATATATCAAACATCTAGATCTGTATCTCAATTACAAAGAAACTCATCATAACTATCGGAGGAGGGCGATGTAAGACACCTTTCCATAGTTAGTTGGAATACATGTGGTTACGTACACTTACTTAATGACTGCTCAAACCTTTTGCCACATACAATAGTGATGTTAAAGGAAACTTGGTTGCTCACAACACCACTATGGAATGGCTATGAGATAATTTCATCTCCTGCAATCAAAACAAATGGTAGACCAGCTTCGGGTATGTTAGTGGCACTAAAAAATGGAAGAGGTTTCACATTGGAACCTTGGAGCACGCCTAACCCATATCTACAATTGGTTAAAATTATCTATAAACATGGCACAATTGCAGCACTCAACATATATAGAAATCCGGTGGGAATCACAGACTCAAAATTCTTCAAAGACATAGAAGATTTACTAAACATTATTCTAATGACGAAAGAAATAACAAATACTCTGGTTGCGGGTGATCTAAATCTTCATTGCCTATCCACCGTGGCTCATAAGAAAAATGCAGTGTGTCTTAGATGGGAAAGCTTGATGAAAACCTGCAACTTTATCATGCTAAATGGGTCTCAAAAAAATTATATACCACCCAAAAACACGTGGGCAAGAGGCACGTGTAAGTCAATAATTGACTATATGTATGTTGACACTAAAACTTTCAGTCAAATAACTAATTTTAAAGTGTTACACCAAAAACACAGTGACCATGAAATGCTTTCTGCTACTTGGAAGAATACACAACTGAATGAAATGGCTAAAAATAAAGGATATATTCCAGTGTTAATGATTAACAACTCAAGAACTCGTTTTAGGTGGAACCCACTTAATTTAGAAAAACTAAATTATGATATTGCACTAGGAATTAAGAAAAATGAAGCTATAAAAGTTTCTTATATCTCGTGTTTACAAGTATATAAAGTAATCCCAAGTAGGGGTAATCAAAATTCTTATGCTTCCAAATTTAAGTTTGATGAAAAAATCCAACAGCGTAAAAACAATTTAAGAAAGGAAATAAAATTGGCAAAGACCTTATCAATGGAAGTGGGAGGTGGAGTCATTAAATCCTTAAAAAACAAATACAAGAACTGGTTAAGAACACACAAAGCATGGCTCTACCAAAACCAAGGAGAGGAAATGTTAACTGCATTGGAATCCAAAAACATCTCAGAAATGTGGACATTGTTAAACAACGCAAGTCAATCTACCCAACTGTCAGTACAAATAAATGGTGTATTAGAATCGGATTGGGTTAGACACTATCAAGACCTATATGCTGGCACAGGGATAACAAACCCAGAAAGTTTAAAAAACCAAGACAACTTTCAAGAATTACTTATCTCAGAAGAAGACATTCTAAGCTTCATAAAGAAATCTAGTAGATCACGAGCACCGGGCCCTGATGGGTTGAGTAATTATATGCTCAAAGAACATCCTGAGCAGTGGGCAAACATTCTTTCCAACATTTTTTCCTTGATTATAATCACAGGTATAGTCCCGGCATCGTGGCGGAAGTCAATAATAGTACCCATCTTCAAAAAGGGCAATCGGACGTACCCTTCCAACTACAGACCGATTGCCCTTTTAGACGTACCAGGGAAAACCTTTACTAGGTTTATTCTGAGGGATTTCAACAAATGGGCAATAAACAACGACAAAAGAGACCCATGCCAGACAGGCTTTATAGCAGGCCTTGGCACCTCAATTAACCTACTAACGCTAACCTCAATAATTCAACATCATAAACAAACAAGACAACCCCTGTACATGACATTTGTAGATTTCCGCGCTGCATATGACTCAATCTCACGAGAAATGCTGCTTCAAAAGCTAATTCAAGAAAATTGCCCGTTGTATATAATTACTTTAATAAAAGCTCTATACTCGGACACAAGTATCCAAATAAGGATAAACCAAGAGGGTCTCTTGTCCCCTGCTATTCAAACACATAGAGGACTTCGGCAGGGATGCATTCTTGCTTCTGCTTTATTTAGTTTTTTTATATCAGATTTACGTAGGATATTTACTGCTATATTTGCAGACGCACCTAAAATAGCCAACAAAAGCATTCCGGCCTTGTTATACGCCGATGATTTGATACTTTTGTCAAAAACACCTGTTGGACTACAGAAACTGCTGGACGTATTATCTACATATGTAACAGAAAACTTATTAGTGGTTAATCTGGAAAAAACCAAGGTTATGGTATATAAACCATCACTGCAAAAAAACAGGAATTACATATGGACAATACAGAAACAAAAACTGGAAAAAGGTCAACAATATACGTACCTGGAGATGATAATCACAGGAGCTACCCATGAAGCACAAATATCAAAATGGTCCAATAAACTTGATATGCTGATCTCGCAGGCCAAAATAATTCAAGCAAAATATGGGAAGTTTTCCATCTCACCAATCCTGACATATTTCAAACAAAAGGTAACACCGATACTATTGTATGGAGCTGAAACTCTACCAACCCTACATGAAAGTTTATGGGCTAAATTCGAATCAAAATTTTGGAAGAGTGTTTTAAATTTACCAAACTGCACTCCAATAGCATTAATCAGAAATGAATTGGGACTGATTTCTATTTACGCTCGCTATTTGTGGTACTTAATATCTTTAAGCAGGAAGTGCATTTTAGCAATCAACTCAAACATGCTCATAGGAGTTTTGGCACAGCACATACTCTGCTCAGATGACACCTTTGCGCAAGGTTGGCGCAAGGAGGTCATAAATGCAATGGCTTATGCCGATGTTACACTGAAGCTATTAATTGAAAACCCAAATGCACTCAAAACCAAATATGTGCTTAAGATATAACGATTTCGATGGAACGGTGTTCATACATAAGAAATACACATTGGCTGAACCATACTTACTAAAAAGCCCATCTGTGCAACATAGAAAAGAGTTTATGAGATTAAGATTTAATCTGTGGTCAACACAAGAGGTTCTAGCAAAAAGGAAAAAAATCTTAACAACAGAAAAAGGTTGCAGGTTCTGTAAAATCACATCACAAACAGAAACCTTACGCCACCTATTGGTTGACTGCAGTGAACTTTATAACCAAAGGGTCAAATTCTTAAAACCAGCGGTAAAAGATCACACAAACCTGTCACATAACACCCTATGGAAAATGATAGTTGGTGGACTTTCTATTCGGCTAAGAATGGGAGCCTTACATTTTTTTAAATAGTTTAGAAGAGCTGAGAACACAAGATAAAGACAAGGAATGAAACAACGAATTCAGACAAAAATCGAACATCTCCTGATGCTGAAAAAGAAAATTAAAATGAAGTGAACTTTTATGCAAATGTTTTTATGCAAAGTAAATGTTACGCTAATGTGACCAATTTGAGCACACTTGACCTTGTTGTCGTGAACTGGCTGCCATTTGACGCCTAAATTCATTTTAAATTAACTTTTATTGTTATAATCATGTTTTTCGCTTTTGTATTGATAAATACATTGTAAAGTTGATTAATTTCAACTAAAAACAATAAAAAAAAAAAACAAGTCTGGTCACAGCTGTTTACATTCTGTAGGCAATTCTATAGCTCACTTGCATTGGTCCAAGTGGGCGGGAGCGGTTCGGGGCGGTGCTCCTCCACTTCTTTTAATTATGTGTTGCTGTTCCTATACTTTTATTTTAAAAAGAAACCATTCCAGAATGGTTTAGTTTTAAAACAAAACTGTAGGAAGAAGTCAAAACTTGCATTGCACTGAACCTTCCCCTAAACAGCAGGCACGTGTTTTTTGGGGTTTGTATTGTGCGTGGCAGTGGGGTTTGTGTGGAGCGGTGCAGGCAAGTAGGGAACATAGTTCCACTACTTCTTTTCGTGCACTTCGACCACAGCACATGTCTTACTAACATTCTGGGCTGGGTCCTGCTGTCAGACATACTGATAAGCTATCTGTGAGAGATCCATATGGCCATATCTAGATAAAGCTCACTTTCCGGAGCTGCCGAAAAATCACGTGTTCATTCTGGCTTGCATAATCGGGATGTCAGACATGAATGCATATTGTGAGATTGTGCCTGTGTAGGAGACCACATAAAGTTGAGTGTATTGACCTCCATTGATTGGGAGACTACCAAAATGTTTGAAACCTTCCTCTGCCACAAGATCAGGATTTATTCTCCTCTTCATTGGTTCGAGGTGCTCTGCCGAGTTGGAGCAACTCCCTATTCTTGTATGTGGAGGGGAGCAGATGTCCAGAGGACTGGGGAGGCCCTACCACCACTCAAAGTGCGGCGCGCCAGATGGTGAATGGAGCAGAATTCGTTGACTTCTTCACACCCTCATGGAGAGAACTACCCTACCTTTAATACCTATGAGAAAGCCAAGACAAAAATCCTTTGAGAAAGACTACAGTTCCCAGAGTATGGGGCCTCTGATAAACAGACCACAGAGCTGATCCATGAACAATTAATTTGTACCCATCAGTGAGATCATGCATTGGGGAAAGGGGAAACCCGAGGAGAGCGAGCAACACCATAGAAAAGAAACACTCTTTCACCTGCAGACTTCAAGTCTCACTATGTATATGTAGCCATTTTAAGGCATGATTTTGTGACTTCTCATCTTACCCGTATCCCTAATTCACATTGTACTCTTGCCTCTACTTGATTTGCAGACTTGATATGTAACACAAATCAACTGGTACCTGTTTTTTTTGTGTGTTTCATTAACCGTTTGTAACACAAGTCAACTTCTATCTGTTTTGTTTCTGTAACCGTTAAGCAAGTATAAGCGCCCAGATACATAAGGCTTAGGTGTGCTCTATAAATAAATAAACTAAACTAAGTGACCATGTAATGCTGCAGAGCCTCAGCACTGTAGTTTCCTGATTTCAAGATGAAGTAGGTGGTGCAGGATGCCAATACAGTCTAACACACTCCAATTTGGGCATAAGGGAAGTTGAGGGGCCTAATGTAGGACACAACCAATCAGAGAAACCCAATAGTAATGTGTTCATGTCTAAAATTAGAAACTTATCTTGCCTGACCAATCAGAGTGTTAGAGCGAGGTTGACTTTGAAGAGAACCAATGTCGTGAGGAGAGAAAGCGCAGTGGATTTGGCTAGGCAAATGTACACGAAATCACACATTTAAACAAAATGCACTCTAGAACGAAGAAACATGCATGTTAATCCAGGATGTACAAGTGGAACGTGATACAAATATATGAAAAGGGATGTGTGGTAAGCATTTATAAGATCCTTCTGATTACGAAGAAAGTCTGCAAGCTCCTCGCCTACAATTGCTGTTAAATGTACTGTCAGCGCTAAACCCACATACAAGACAAGCAATGACAGGTTTGTGAGCTAACACCCTGAATGGTATTATAAAAGGCAATTTAAAGACAATACTCACAAGGATGAGAAACACCACCTGGAATGTGGAGTCAGGGAAGCAGTCTTTGGGAGCTTCCATGACGTGACTGTGTTCTGTGTTCTGTGAGAGGCGAGCAGTCCTCTTTTGCTGTCCGTGATTATAAAAAAGCATTTACGCCGCGGAGCGGGCCGCGGAGTCAGGGAAGCAGAGTCTTTGGGAGCTTTTACAACGTGACTGTGTTCTGTGAGAAGGGGGCTGTCCTCTTTTGCTGTTTGTGATTATAAAACAGCATTCAAGCCGCAGAGCGGGCCGCAGAGTCAGGGAAGCAAAGTCTTTGGGAGTTTGGGCTCTGCGGGCTCCACGGCTCGCCTGCTAAGATCTCCCCCATTTAACTGTTGGGGCTCCAATCCTCTGTCTCCAATCTACTTACCCCCCAACCTGCCCTTCCACCTCTCCCCGCCACCGCTTGAAGCTGGAATTGCACCTGTGGCTGGCACTGTTACCTCAGGGACATCGGGAACGGAGAGGAAAAGGAAAAGGATACTCAACGGAGCTTGGAGTCATGCCATGTTGAGGCAAACAGGAGAGAGGCTAAAATCATACAAGTAAGATCCCGGGGAAAATTACTCAAGGGGGTGCACCCAGCTCGCGATCGGGAGACTGCAGGGGTAACCCTTTGATCCCGCTTGCGCGTGCGAGAGCTGTGAGTGGAACATCATATCAATCCTGCCCATGAGATTGGAGGGTGGCAAAAACAGGGGGAGCTGGTCCCTTGAAAAAACACGGGCAGATTGTAGGTTTTATAGGGAGGCAAGGGTGGAGGTGGAGGTGTAAAGTTCCCCTGAACAAGAATAAGGTGTGACCATCGCCCGAAGAGAACTTTTATAGCGGGGTTCACAGGTAGTTTACACCATAAGGATCTAATATGGTGGCCAAAGAGGTAGGGCTGAAATCAGCAGTTCTACATGTTGGGGCCAGGCAGACCACACATCAGCCCATTCAATATAACCCCCCCCACTTTCAATAAAATGAAGCTGAGAAGCACAGCGGCCCTTGAAGCAATAAATGGAACAGATTGGAATGGTTCCTACGAAGCTCCTATGGTGAGCTCAACAGCATTGGAGACCCCATGCACGGGAGATCAAAGAGCCACACAAAATACACCGTCAATGGTAACAGTAGCACTGGTGCATGGAACCCTGCCTCAAGAGACCAAAGTTAAGGAAACTCAAACTGGCCAATTGGAGGTGATGGTTGGAATATACGGTTACAACAAAAAACATCCAAAGGAAGATTAAAGAATACTTCGGCAAAAAGAGACATAAGAGCTCAAATGATTTGGCAGATTTAAGAGAGGGGAGCTGGGGCTCTCCAAAATCAAGAGCAGAGGAAGAAAGCCCGGGGACTACCAGCTCAAGCCATGTCGAAGCTAAGAAGTGGGGGAAAACGAAGGGGTCCAGAACTGAGGAAGAAGAGTTAGAGGCCCAAGGCGAACTCTCAGAGGAAAATAGGGAAATGGAGGTGGGGAATTCAGCATTTGAAAGAGAAGGAGAACCAGAAAGTCCACCAGGCGGATGATTCAACCCTAAAGGCATTGAGCTTCATGCTAAACTCACTGGTGTCAGTGTTTGACATGCTGAAAGGGGAGATTCAAAGTCAAGCCGGAATTCTCCTCGAATTAACGGACGAAGTGGCCAAATGCGACTCCTCGCTGGTTGAGCTAAAGAACATAATCATCTCCTCCATCACCCCCATGATAAACGATATACGAATTGAAGTAGTCAAGCAGGGTCTATAGACTCTCTCTTGCAAACAGAAAGGAAGATGCCACGAAACAATCTCAAATCCGAGACCTACTACAAACTATGCATCCCCAGCCTGGACCACAAGAGCTAGAGGTTGTGGAACTGACAGAAAGTTCAAAAATCTGTGATGACACCCCGTTGTCGGAATCCACTGTGGAGGAATTCATGAGATTGCACAAGTGGTGGAGGATCAAGTGGAGGAGTCTGGGGAAAAAAGGAGTGTAAGCAGGGAAGTCCAGGATGACACCAGGGAAACCGGGGCAGCCGGCGACCCGGATTGGACAGCTGCGAGTAATCAAAACTTCAAGAGGGAGAGAAGAACAAAAAGAAAGGGATGTGTGAAAAATGGGCAGAAGAGTGCCCAGAAAAACCCAAAAGAGCGAGGAAAAAAAATCTAAAAATAAAAAAACCCAAAAAGTCAAAAACGCAGTGATGCTTAACTTTGTGAATAACATCAGCACACCGAATACTGAAGGGCAACCTGACACAGTAAATGGGGACTTGCATAACAAAGGATCTGCTAAGCCAGTAAGTAAGTTTGGGGTGCAGGCAAAAAATCCACTGACATCAAGCCAAGCTCAACCACCTGCGAAGCTACGACAACAGAGAATAGCGGAAAGCACCCCTGAGATCTTGCGTGTGAGTATAGGGATGCAGAAAGATCAACATCCAAACTCAGGCCAAAACTCCCATAGGCAAAAAGAGGGAGACATTAAAGTCTCAAAAGTGAAGATTCCCCAATTTTAATGCAAAATAAGGTGCCCAAGAGAAGATCCGTAGCTAAGAGCGCAGACACGGTTGCAAGAGGAGCAAAACTGAAAATAGCACCGATTTTCCTAGCAGCCTCCAACAAAGCAGCAAGCCTAGCTACCACCAGTGAGTCAATTACCTCCAATGTGGTGGCAATTGAAAAGGGAGAAGGGAAGTCTCAGACAATTCAGGGGATATGTAATGATTCAGGAAAAACGAAAGAGATTATGCAATAAGAAAGTGGGACCACTCACCAATGGGACAGCAAAACCACACAAAGGGAGCAAGGAGAGGAAGACAGAATTGGCTTTGAAGTGCCAAGATTGTGGTTAAAATCTACACTAAAGAACAATCACTACAAATACCTTAACAGAAATACGATTTTAGCGGAGTTCAAGAAAATCAAGAGCTTGTACTTATTCGCTTCTGGGGACATAGAATATGTCAAATTTCCTGGTTGTAAAAATGGCCACAAGGTCGAACTAGGGTTGAGCTCTATTAAGGTATATGAAGCAATCATAAAAGCTGCTGGGGCTCTAGAAGGAAAAGGCCTAAAATTGGTCAAAGATGGCTCTGAATTTAATCTGAATGAGGAAAATTTACAGCAAGGATCTGTAAAGACAAGTTCCCAAAACCAAGAAAGAAGCTCAAGGGGACGGAGAAAGGAGGACCCCACAGTCATGGCAGAATCCTCTAAGGAAGAAAATGTGTTGGCTGCCCTTCTGGAAATTCTGGCCCAAGTTTTGATGAGCAGAAGTCTGGGCTCAAAACAACTTTAGTCAGACTGCCCTCCATGTGGTGATTTGGAACATGCGGGGTTCCAGCACTTTTAGAGCGAAAAAAGTTAAAGACCACCTCTGGGGCAAGATGGATATCATGACCTTTCAAGAAACCTGGATGGTGAATGCGATAGAGATAGAGGGCTTTACCATCCACTGTCTACCGGCAAGTCAAAAGCCATTGGGCAGGACAGCTGGCGGGCTCTTGATAGGATCTAAAAATAGTTCAGTGAAAAATGCCAAGGTGATTTTTAAGAATGAAATTGCCATCTTGGCTAGCTTAATTCAGCTTAAATTTGATATCCAGAACCCGTGGGTAGTGGTGATAGATGTGTACTGGAACTCAGCCTCTTCCACACTTGAAACATTCTTAGGGGACGAAGGATGAAGACATCCTAGGGGGCCTATTGTCAACAATGAAGTCAGAAATGGGTAAGGATAACATCATAGTAGCAGGTGATCTCAATTCTATATGTGTAGAGTGTTCAAATGGGAATGAGAGATCAAGGGGGAACAAAGTCTCAAGAAGAGGGCAGAAATGGATATCATTCATGAGCTCATGGGACCTTTAAATGTTAAATGGGAGCTTGGAAGGGGAAAAAGGAGCCACCACGACATGGAAGCGTGGTGACTCTACTTCCATATTAGATTATATCTTTGTCATTCCAAGCCTTTTTTCAAGAAGATCTACACTGGAAGTAAACCAGGAGGGGGGCAGCGACCATGCTAGGTTGGGGCTGACCTTCCCAGACATTCAAGGTCATCAGCAGTGGCTACATAAACAAAAACTGGAGAGTACGAGGGGCAGAGTTAGGCTAGTCAAATATGGGCGGGGGAAATTAAATAAAGAACTAAAGAGGATACAAAATTCCTCCCTGATAGATCATTGCCAACCAGATAAATACATTAGCTTCATCTTTTCAACTGTGCCCCCAAAAATGCCTTCCATTGGATCCAAGCAACATCATCTGCATGAGTTTGATGAGGAATCAAAGTCTAAAAAAGAGAAATGAGAAGTGAACTACGAGGCCTCAAAAGACAGAATATGGCTCCTGACAGGTATAAAAAGGAAGCAAGCGGTATTAGGAGCAAATACAGACATTGGTCAAAAAATCACAGATTGGCAAGATTACAAAATGATGGGGAACAGATGCCGAAGCTCTTGGCTGAGACTAACACTAGAGGGTTTTGGTCAGTAATGGGTCAACTAAATCATCAATCAAATAGTTTCCTGTGCAATCTGTTTACAGAAAATAAATGGGTTGAACATGTCTCAAAAATGTTCAAGAAACCTAGTAAGGAAGGGGAGATTGAGAAGTTGGACACCAAATGGTCTCTGGTCCTGGAGGAGGAGGAAATTGTGGAGATAATTAGGAGCTCCTCATTGTCCAAGGCTACCGGCCCTAGCGGGTTGACATATCAGGTTCTTAAAAATGTACCAAAGTTCTGGGCTGGGTTTCTGAGGAACCTTTTTGGGGAGATTCTGTCTACAAAACATTTCCCCCGTCTTGGAAAACAGGGCTGATTATACCACTCTTCAAGGGGGGTGATAGGACTGACCCTGTGAGTTATCGTCTGATTGCCTTATAAGATATTGAAAGTAAGATCTTTATGAGACTGGTAGTGAATGAGTTCACACACTGGGCGGATAACATGGGGGCCCTTCCCCGTTTTCAAACAGGGTCCAGAAGGGGGCTCTCTACGGCATTAAAACAGTTAATCTTGAGCTTGGTGAGTGAGCCTTCTGCCGGGAAGGGGGAACTACCTTTGTATGGGGCCTGGATAGACCTCTCAAAGGCTTTCGATCAGATTAGTAGAGGCAAGTTGTGGCGAAACTCAGACTAAAGGGAGTCCCAGAACCTCTGTTGGCTATGCTAATAGAGCTGCATAGGGACACAACAGTAAGGGTAAGATTGGATGATAAGGGACATCTGTCAAACGCAGTGAAAGTAGAGAGAGGAGTAAGGCAGGGGTGTCTGAGAGAACCTTTATACTTCAACCTCTTCCTGTCAGATATGGGGCAAGAATTAGAACCTTCCGCATTGGCAAGCCCAATCCTTAATGGAAGTAAGATCTTTTGGCTGGCCTATGCGGATGACATTGTTCTATTGGACAGAACGCAATAGGTCTCCAAATATTGCTGACCAAACTGGGTGATTACGCAAAGAAAAACGGGTTAGTAATAAACCTGTTAAAATCAAAGATACTTGTGTTCAAACACCCGAGAAAGAAAATTAGCTTTTAAAACTGGGCCCTGAATGGGCAGATAATACCACGAGTTGATGAGCTAATATATCTCGGCTACAAGATCTACGCCAGCCCGAGAAACCAGGAGCATGACATGATTGCCAAGGCATATGATCTGATCCCCACATGAAAAAGATCAAACACAAGTATTGTAAATTCACCATTCTGCCAATGATCAAATATTATGTGGCCAAAATAATACCGGTTATTCTGTATGGCCTAGAAGCCAAATCTTCACTCTGGAACCTAAACTGGGCTAAAGTAGAGGGTAGAATCTGGAAGGTTTCCCTCAACCTTCCCCTGAGTACACCAGGCTGGAACCTGCAGTTTGAATTGGGCCTTATCTCATTAAAGTGCAGAGCGGAGTGGAAATTAGTCTCACTCTATAGAGAGATAATGTCTCCCAAGTTCGGATAGTTGTATGAAGACATTAGAGCCCGCCTGAAAAGCTCAAAGTCAAGCATCTTGAGCGGGCTGAAGTGAAGGGTAAAAATATTATGGATAGAACAGCTGTTGATCTTGAGACCTTGATTACCAACCCCCTTAAGGTAAAACACGATCTAGCGCGTCTGGACTGGATCTATGGTGAGAAGCTCCAAGCCATGCAACGTGTTTTTGACGGCAGAAAAAAATGTAGGGTACCTTCCCTGCTATTTAGTAAAGTACCCTGACCCCAGAATAAGATCTAACTTCTTGCGGGTGAGACTGACTCTTCTCCCCACCGGTGAAGTTTTGGCTATAAGAAAACAGGAGGAATGCGCAATCAAATTATGCAAAATTTGCACTAACCCAAGATCTCAGTCACTCTGACACATTCTAATGGAGTGCGAAGGGACCTGGGCCTTGAGGTCAGCTAAGCTAAGAAGATTCACCTTCAGGGAGGACAGTCTCGTATCAGAACATCTTTGGGAAAGAATGATTGCAGGCCAAGAAGTACAGCTAACTGCAACGGTCGTAGAAATATTGGAAAAACTGAACTTGCTAAATTAGATCTGAAGGGAGATGTTCATTAGCACGGCAAGGTGGGGTGGGGGGTTGTATGGCCGAATCATTACAGGGGAAAATAGAGTATGATAATATCCCTGACTAGAGGTGGGTAAATGGGAAAGATAAGCCCAAACCTTCATAGTTTGGAAGAGTTAACCTTGGACATAGGAAATGGGAGTAACTGCTCGACAGCGATTTTGAGAAGTGGGGAGAATGGATTCATTTTATTGAAGTTATTATGTGTAAAATGATATTATTATTTTTTTTATTCTGGTTTATTTTCTCCACTTCTGTGAATGATTAATTGTGTTGTCTGATTAAGAATTCTAAAGGTTCTAATGAAATGTTTTTTGAACCAAATACAACAAAAACATAAAAAATCATTAGACCATGCCTCTGTTAACAAGCCTCAGAGCATGCTTTTCGCGACAAACAAATTCAAATTTTATCAACTTGCTCAGTAGCCACATAGGCCAGCAGCACATTGCAAATGACAGGTTCTCAGGATCATATGGTAAGAAATAAACAAGCAGGCAGTGAAAGGTGGTGAATGCACAATATTTTTATAATTCAGCATATTAGTTCATGAAACTGGTCTGCTGACAGTTTCAAAGTGTCCAATGGCGGTTGCAAATTGCCCCTTTGCACATGTTAGCCTGGAAAAAAGTTCTAAGTGTTCCTAAAATGCAACATTAAAATGGAAACTTGGCAATGGGTCAAGGCTCTTGCATTCACTGCCTTTCCCCGGCACCCGTGAGCTGTGTTTCCTGACCCTGATAGTATCAAAGGCTTGTTTATTTCTTACTGTGTGATCCTGAGAACGTGTAATGTGCAGTGTACTGCCTGCCTCCACGGCAACTGATCAAGTTGATAAAATATTAATTTGCTTTTAGTGAAAAGCATGCTCTGGGGCCTCTTTACAGTGTCTCGGTCTAATGTTTAAAACTGGTATACTCACCCGTAACCCAGCTTTATTGCTGATATGTTATTTTCTTGAAACACAATTATTTAGGGCATTGTACAGCCTAGTGCACAGAATTGTGTGGCTATCAACTGCCACAGCTGATATGTGTGTGCCTTTTTACCGGGTTAAACTTGCATTTTTACCACATTATTCCCTCATTTTATTACGCTATCAATAACTATCTCTTTCCCTGCCCCAGGCCTTTAAGATTCTGAATGATCTAACAGCAATAACTAGCATACTAGGCCAGGGGCTTTCAACCAATATAGGTGTGTGACAAAGAGTAGGGGGAGGAGTGGGAGGGGAAGAGGAACATACAAGTCAAATGTTTGGTCATCAATGTGCCTATGCATGCAGGCACAGAAAACTGGAGGACGGGAGATAAGGAAGACAGGACAGACAAACATGCTAAGCCTAGTAAAATCAAGGTTATGCAATTGAGCAGACAGAAGTCCAAGCGAGGGGGATGTGGACAAGTGTGCACAGTCCAGCCGGGGTCATGGTTAAGTGCATAGAGGGTGGCACTCTCATGGAACTTATTACGCATTCAGTAATGCACGCAGAGTGCGAAGGTCAGGAGGCAAATGCAGGACTGGCGGTGGAGCCTGAGACCTGTGAGGCTCTGGAGGTGCACCAGGTGAACAGGCTGCGGATGCGAATGAAGGAGGGAAGCAGGAGAGAAGAGAAAGGATGTTAGCATGGGAGAGAGAAAGAGGAAGAGAAGAGGAATGTCTTGAGGAGTTTCTGGAACTTAAGGTGGTCTGGCTCAAGATGGAGAGAGGCAGGTAGGCTGTTCCAGAGGGAGACGCCTGCAGAGGATAGGGAGCTACCCCCAAATATCTGTTTGGAAAAGCGGCTCATCAGCAGAGAGTTGGAATGGGCCAAGTGGAGGGCTCTGGAAGGAGAGTATTTATGAAGAGACTGTTGCAGATAGTGGGGGACCCAGCCCGAGAAAGCCTTGTGGACTCTATAGAGGGACTTTAACTTGATCCTTGTTGCCATGGGGAGCCAGTGGAGGCATTTCAGAGCTGGATAGATGCGGTCCCTGGGCTTGAGGCCAAAGATAAGTCTTGCGGTCCTGTTCTGGATAATTTGAAGAGGTCGAAGAGTAGAGGAGGGAAGATTGAGAAAGAGACTGTTACAGTAGTCCAGTCTAGAGAGAACCAGGGCTCTGGAGACAGTGAGCCTCTGGGCAAAGGTGAGAAAAGGTAGAATGAGGAGGTGCAGCTGCTAGTGGGACTTTTTGGACATTTCCGAGATGTGAGAAGAGAAGGAGAGAGTAGAGTTGAAGATGACCCACAGAATTTTTGCCTCACCAGTGGTTGAGAGTGCAGGACCAAGGGTGGTCATCCACAGTGAAAGTTGGAAAACAGGAGCAGGGCTCCCTAAGAGGACGATCTCTGTCTTACTGGCATTAAGGCATTAAGGCAGTGATCATTAGCAGCACACCAAGACTGAATTGCGGACAAACAGTCAGTGATGAGCGAGGAGGAGGAAGAGGCCAAGGGTAGCCTGAAGGAGAACTGTGTGTCATCTGCATAACACTGAAAGTTGGAGGTGAAGGCAGAGATCATGAGGGCCAAAGGGCCATGTAGACATTGAACAACCAGGGGAATAGATTAGATCCCTGGGGGACACAAGTAGAGAGAGTGAGAGCGTAAAGAAAGGAGCAAAGTTCTACTTGGGAAGGATGGTCAGAGAGAAAGGATGCTAGCCACGCCAGGGCTTGATCTGTGATTCCAAGGGTCTCATGGAGATGGGAGATCAGGATGTTGTGGTTTATCACATCAAAAGCAGAGGAGAGGTCAAGAATAATCAGGACAGAGGGAGAGTTAGAGTCAAGGTTTGAGAGCAGGTCTTCACGGGTGTCCATGCCTCTGGATGCTCTAAAGCCAGGCTGATGGTCATGGAGACAACAAACAGATTCAGTGTGGAGGGTAAGCTGAGAGATAGCCAACTTCTCCAGGAGTTTGCCCAGCAAAGGAGTGATAGTTACCCTGGATAGTAGGGTCGGCAGAGGGTTTTTTGAGCAGATGGTACACAAGAAAATGCTTGAGAGAAGTGGGGAAGACTCCAGTAGTGAAAGAGAGGTTGCTGAGGTCTGCCAAGGCTGGTGCTAGTGAGTCAATCTTTTACTTGATGGTTTTAGAGAAGATGGGGTTTGGAAGAAGCTTTCATAGACTGGACATGTCTAGAGACCTACTCAGGTGTGATAGGTGAATGAGAGGAGAAAAGAAGGAGAGTGGTGGGGACGGCTGAGGGGGGCCCAGGAGATGATGGTGCATGAGTGGGAGTGGAGGAGAGAGAAGACAGGATGTCCTGTGTTTTGGTGATTAAACGTGCAGCCAGGACCGAGCAAAGGGCCTGGGTGGGTGTGGTAGAGGAAGAGGCTGCAGTAAGATTTGCCAGTTCCTTACAGACTTTGAAAAGTTTGGCTGTGTAGTTGGATGCCACAGAGATGCAGGACTCAGTATGGACTCATTTCTTAGACCAGATGCAGAGTCTATATTGTCTTTGAAGAAGATGGCAGGCCAGCTTGTCAGAGGGTGCGCCTGAAGAGCCCAATTTCCATTCTGCTGCCCTGGACTTGCGTTTAAGTTCATCCAAGTGAGAGTCGTACCACGAGTTGCACTTTTTTAGCAGGCATCAGTTGGACCCTCATGACAGCCGCAAGGATGTTGAGGGTTTTGGAGATGGAAAGGTCTTAGAGAGGGCTCTATCAGGGTGGGAGTCAGCCGCAGGGAGTTGGAGGAGGAGAGTAGGTGGAGCCAAAGGCAGCCACTGACACTTTTTTCATGGGTCAGATGACCTTGAAGGTCAGAAGCAGTTCAGGGTGTGCCAGTGCTAAAGGAGAGAAAAGCTTCAAGTGAGAGGAGAGAAGAGAGTGATCAATCCATGAGAGTGGGGTAGTTAGAGGAATAGAAAAAGGAATGTCTGTGGAGATCAGAACATCCAAAGTGTGGCCGGCAGTGTGCATTGGATCAGAAGTTAGAATGGAGATGGTGAGCGAGTTGCCTAGGTTGCAGACCGCTCCTGAAGAGTCAGGAAAGTCAAGATGGATGTTAAGTTATCCCAACCATAGGAGTTGGGAGGAGGAGGAAAGGAGAGAAGATGCCAGGTTAGCCTATTTTGAGAGGAAGATAGAGGGTGGCCAGAGTTAGAGAGGAGACAGGAGAGAGAGAGAGCATGCAGACCAGGCAATCGAAAGAGAAATAGGGCTAAGTGGGGATGGTGGAAACAGGGATCCACTCTGGAAATATTAGGGCAACTCCCACTCCTGTTGTTTTGGGCCAGGGTTAGGAGTGAATCTTGTAGCTTTCACGGAGGAGAGTGTCAAAACTTGTGATAGAGCTATCTTTACCCCAGGTCTCCATGAGAGCAAGAACATCAAGGTCCAGAGGTGGTAGATGTCGGAAGAGTGCTTGACCCTGGAGTAAGTGTTTAGCTTGGCAATGTGGAGCAGATTTTCATTTCTGAAAGACGTACGAGAGTAAGGGACAGTGGTCAGCACCATAAGCGGTGCAGGTGCTAGAGAGATGGAGGCAAGAGAAGGCAGAGGGGTCGAATAGAGTGCAGGCAAGGGAGCCGAGACAGTGGTACATAGCAAGGGAGCCAGTGAGGAGGAAGGTGGAAGGTTGATAAGGTGAGGGAGGAGCTTATCAAAAAGAAGGAGGTTGTGTTGAGGCCCTTGTACCAAGATGGTACCACTGCAATAGACATTTATGATGACCCTGGAGGTCTAGGAGAAGGCAAGAAGGACCCTCCATTGGGTGCCAACATTGATGTGTGAGGAAGAGTAGGGGGAGAGCAGAGCGACCCTATGTAGAGTCCAAAGGTTGTAGCAGGGAACAACAAAGAGGATGTCTGTGAGAGTCTTACTGGCATTAAGGCAGAGATTGTTAGTCAGGAATGAGGAGGAAGAAGGGGGTGAAGTGGAAGGAAGCCTAGAGTAGAGCTGTATGTCATCATCATAACACTGGAAGTGAGGAGAGAGGAGAGAAGATGGAGATCAAATGGGCTAGATGGGAAAGGTAGATGTTGAAGAGCCATAGCGAGAGGATAGAGCCCTGAGGGACGCTGGAAGTGCAGAGTGTAGTGGGGGAGAAAAGGGCCAAGTTGAACATGGGAAGTTCGGTAAGAGAAAAGGGAGTTCAACCAACCCAGAGCCAAATATGTGTTGCCAAGGGTATCATAGAGACGATTCATAAGAGTGCCATGATTGACTGTGTCAAAGGCAGAGGAAAGTTCAAGAAGGAGGAGAACGGAAGGAGAGTTGGAATCGCTATTTGAGAGCAAGTCTTTATGGGTGTTCAGGAATGTTGTTTCCATGCCTCTGTCTGCTCTGAAGCCACATTGGTGGTTGTGGAGACAACCATCAGATTCAGTGTGGTGGATCAGCTGGGGGATGACCATCTACTCCAAGAGTTTGCCCAGGAAGGGGTTAGTGGAAATAGGGCAGCAGTTAGCCAGGCAGGAGGGGTTGGCAGCAGGCTTGTTGAGGAGAGGGTGCTCAAGGGAGTGCTTGAGGGGTAACGGGAAGAAGCCAGTGGCAAATGAGTGTTTGCAGAAATCAGCTAAGGCTGGAGCCAGGGATGAAATGTTGCCCTTGACAGTTCAGCAGGAGCAGGGGAGCCCCTGTTTGGAGGAGACTTTCATAGAGAGGACCTGTCAGGACTTTTAATGGGACCTGCCAGTACCATTTCATCTAGTCCAAGATGGTAAGTAACTTTGTGTGGTAAGGAAGTGTGCATTACCCAGGCACTCTATTAACTGGTCTATTCTAGGTATTGGGTAGCCATTGCAGACTGAGATGGAGTTCAGTCTTTGAAATTCAATACAGAATCTCCTGGATTCATCAGATTTTGTGACAAGGACAATAGCAGAGGACCAGGGGCTGTTACATTGGTACTATGACCACTTGTTGTAACAATTTCTCAATGTCTTCCATTTTGATTTTCTGACAGACCTCAGGTTTTCGATCGGGCTTTAAGTTAAGCAATTGCTTCAAAGGTGTTCTGATCAAATAGAAAACATTTTAACTTTCCCAGGTTCATCTGACAAGACATTAGGGAATTGCTGTAGCAGATCCTGAAGGTCCCTCTGTTGTTTTTGAATAATGTTCCCTGGAACACTCTTCCCCACTCTTCCCCAATCTTCCTCTCCTACACCTACCCTCTCTCACCGTCCTAATCTTCTTTACCCCCCCCACTGCTCATCACTCCAGACTCATGAACATTGCTCTCTGGAACGCCAGATCCATCTGCAACAAGACCGCAGCCGTTTTAGACATGTTCTTTCATCTCAACCTTCATTTCCTACGTCTAACTGAAACCTGTATCCCCCCACAACACTTTCTGTCCCCGCTTCCCTAACCACCTCCTCGTCCTCCTTCTCTCATATCTCTTGCGCTACTGGCCGTGGCGGAGGTATTGGCCTCCTCTACCACCCTAAATACCTTTCCTCTACCTCCTCATCATCTCTTCCTTATTTCCCTTCCTTCAAATTTCTTTACAAATCTTTCTCCCCTCCTGACCCCATCTCCTTTCTAATAATCTATCGACCTCCTGGCCCTCTTTCTTCCTTCTATGAAGACCTCGGTCACCTCCTTTCGTTTATCTCTCCCTCCCCCTCTCCTCTAACTGTACTCAGCAACTTTAATCTTCACCTCCCTTCTCCCCCTCATTCCTCACCCCTTTTCTCCATCCTTGACTCCTACCTCCTTTCCCCTCTTCCTTCTTCCCCTACTCATTCCTCTGGCTCGACGCTAGACCTCATCTTCAATTCTTCCTACCCCTCTTCCCTGTCTCTACTCTTCCTATCTATCTCTCCGATCATGCTTTACTCTCCTCCTCCCTTACTCCCCTTCCACATCCCTCCTCTACTATGCGCTCTCCTTCCGTCTTCTTCACAACTTTGACCCTTCCCTCTTTTTCGACACTTGCTCTTCTTCTCTCCCTTCTGTCCAAGTTTTCTCTTCACTGTCAGCCAATGATGCACTATCTGATGCACTATCAACTCTTCACTATTCTATCTCTTCCTCCCTTGATCAACTTTCTTTCTTCCGTTCAATTCGGAAACCCTCTCAGCCATGGCTCACTCCTTAACTTCTCTCTATGCGGCGTCTCATCCGACGTCTTGAGAGACTCTGGCTCAAATCTCCTTCACTTTCCAACCAAACCTCATATTTCACTTACCACTCTCTCTACGACTCTTGTCTTACCTCGGCGAAAATCTCCTACTATTCTAACCTCCTCCACTCCCAAGCCTCCCACCCTCGCCCTATCTTCCAAACTCTCTCTCGACTCTTCTCCCCTCCTACCCCTGATCCCTTTCTCCCTCTGACTTTGATAACTTCTTCTCCTCCAAGATTCTTGCCCTTCGACAAAAAATCAACTGTTCCTCGTATTCCCCCTCTTCTCCTTCCCCCGTCCCCCTCCTCCTGCATGTCCGACTTCTCGCCTGTCTCCCCCTCTGACATCTCCACCCTCCTTTCCAAAGCCCACCCCACGTCTGCCCCAACTGACCCTCTCCCTTCCCTTCTTATCCCTATGATCTACCCTCTTCTTATTCCCTACTTAACTTTTTTCTTCAACACCTGCCTTTCCTCAGCCACCTTCCCCTCTGCTTTCAAGCACGCCACTATCATCCCTATTTTGAAGAAACCTTCTGCTGATCCCCTCCTCACCTCTAACTTCCGTCCTATCTCCCTTCTTCCATTCCTCTCTAAGCTTCTCGAGCACCTCGCCTACTCTCAACTCTCATCCTTTGTTACCAATCTCTCTCTCCTACCCCCCTCTCAATCTGGCTTCTGTCCTAAACACTCTCCTGAAACTGCTCTTACCTACATCCCTCCTCTCTGCTCGACACTCTAAGCGACCAAGTTGCTTCACTGGTGCAAGCCCCCCCTGTGGGAATCCAGGCCTGCTGCGACTCCGTAGCTTTGCTGCTTTACAGTTTTTATATGCAGTTCTTATGTTCCTCTTAGTTTGAATAATGATGTCTTGCTTCTTTCCTTTTAGGTATGGAAAGGTATTTTGGAGTTGTCATGCAGTTTCAAGATGAGCATCGGCCGATAAGCGAAAGGGCGGTGTGCGCGATGCTGTCCGGTGAGTAATGCGCGATGTGCGGCGCTGTTTCGCCTTTTATATTGCTAACCTGTGTCTTTTCTCTCCTTGCAGGTTGCGATGTTCCTCGCCAAGCGCCGTAATGTTCCAGCAATGATACTGACCAGGAGATGACTACCCAGGTAAGAATTGTGTGGCTTTCTTCATTCGGAAGGAAATGTGAGTAAACGCTTACTAAAGCTGTCTTTCTTTCTCCTCTTTCCAGGTTATTGTATTCCAGATTGCATGCAGTGCCGGATGATGGAGTTCATACCTTCAGGTGAGTGGAACTGAAGTCAGCAATGGATTGAAGACGGGATACTGTTCCAGGTAAGTTTCATAGTGTTCTTTCTCTCTCTGCAGGTCCTTGGTTTCAAGTAAGCTGGCATCAAAGAGCTGGACACGGTGAGTGTTACGCTGCCCACAGCAGAATAACGCAAAGCATGTTCTGCTGTTTGGGTGTGGTTTAAATAGTCTCAGGTAAAGTAGTCCAGGTAAAATAGTCCCAGGCCTGCCACACCCAAAGTAGTCCAGGTAAAGTAGTCCCAGGCCTGCAAACCCAAAAGACTAGACCTCATAGCTCAGTTCCATGTAACTGAGCTATGTGTGTGCCTCCATGTTGGCTGAACCCCCCCATGTTAAATAGTCCTCAGTAAATATTCCCATTCTACTGTTGGGCCTCATGATGGTTATGAGCCTGGCGCCACAGACTGACTCCAAGAGAGTCTTGGATGAGATTTTAAGGCCTTTGACCTGGCCCTAACTGGAAGGCTGACTTGCTAGTCAGGGCCAGGGGCAAGGGTCATGACAAGTACAGCGTACCACAAGTTTCGGTGCTTGGACCTTTCCATTTCTCACTCTACACCTCCCTCCTTGCCCCTGTTATCTCGTCGTTTGGCATTTCCCACCACTTCTATGCTGATGACACTCAACTCTTTCTTTCTTTCTCTTCCTTCTCAACTGACCTCCACCTGAAACTCTCATCCTGTTTTACTGCCATAAAGAACTGGATGTTTTCCTGCTTTCTCTCCCTCAACACTGGCTTATGACTGTGTTGTGGATTCCCCTACTTGTGCGGGTGTTGTGGGTAATATTTACCCTCAGTGGTCACATTTAACACCCCACCTTGGGGTCTTATTTGGACTTACCTTCCCTCTCCCAGTTCCCCGCAGCAACTGTACCTTTGGTCTTAGGGCAGGGCTCCTTGGGAGACTCAGGGAGTTCAGCCAGTGCTTCTCCACTTTGGTTACATGTGTTGAAAACAAAAATTAAATGTCGACAATTACACATAGCAATTACAAATAACAAAACTTTTAAAACGTAACCCCAAATAACAGAATTCATTATATGTATTGAAAGGAGTCAATATAACGAAACCCAATCATTGACCGATGCATATGGAATTCGACACACGTTCAAGGCAAATAATCCGACATTGTGGAATTTTTTGATTTATTTAAAAAAGGAACAATCATTCCAGGAAATGCAAATAGCAAAAGTATTAGCAAGAGAAACAAACAGGTGTTCAAAGAAAGAAGTTTAGAGGCTCTCAGTTACGTTTATTAGACTATTCTCAATTTCAAAAAAGTGGAGAACATAGTTTATTTACAAAGCGTCTCATTTAATCTAAAATACTAAAAAAAGATACAAGATTTTGTAGTCCAGAAATCCAATAAATCCAATAGTCATAGAAACACAAATCCATGCAAACTGCCAAGAATCCATTTAAGACATCCTAAAAATTGTGAAAAACGAAGAAATTCATCTGACAAAAAAATGCAGAGAACCACAAGTTTGCAATCCAAAACCAAGAAATCCAAGGAAAAGATGAAAAAAATCCAGTGTTAACAAACCAAGTAGTGTTCCGAAATGCATACAGAAAATAAAACAGTAGTCCAAAAGGAAGAATCCAGGTAAAAACCATAATCCGAAAAAACAGAAAATACATGAAAAAATGATGAAATCTATAGTCCAACAGCAACTCCAAAATCAAAAAAGACAAAAAAATCTGAAAATCCATGAACAAATGAAGAAACCCAAAGTCGAACAGGAACTCCATAAAGCAATCCGACCACGTTGAAAGTAGAAGCCAAAAATGGCATTGGAGTGTTTCCAGTCTATGTAAATAGGAAAAAGCAATAGGAAGAGTGTCAACTACTGGCAAAAAAAGATATTGCAGTTCGAAAAAAGTAGTTTAAGCTAATATTGTTGATATAGTGTTAAAAGTCAATATAAAATTTAACAAGAATGTACTATTTATGTTGTCCACTTAAAATATATTCATTATTAGAAATTCCCTAAATTTGTTGTCAATATTATTGCTGTCGCTGTTAACACTGTATACCCTCCACTTCTGCAGGTTTCTTCTCAGTACTCTGCTCTGGATGAAGCATTCCACCCTACTCTGTGGGCTTCCTATAGCCTCTGGTGCAGGTCTCATGGGGGCCTTGTGCTCCATGTGGCTCATCTTGGCCAGGTGCTCCCTGCTCTGGTCCGAGTGAAGCTTGCCTCCTTTTCGTATAGGGTTCCTGTGATCCCCTGGTGCTGGTCTGTCAGTATACCTACAGTCAGCGACATATGCTCCACATGGTTTCTCTAGCGACAGGGCTGTGTGCATGATGCAGACTTAGCTGCTGTCAGGTCCACCACACCTGGTGTACGCTCTTCATCTCCTGCCACACCTCCTAGTGGGAGGGTTCCCCGGCTCTCCAGCTCAGCGGCTGTGGCCTCTCTCCTGTTCCAGTCCAGATTGGTTCTTTATTCTTTCCTCGGTTAGGGCTTAGGACTTCCCACTGTTCTCTCACCCCGGCGAGCACTGTGCAGAGAGATGGTTAGAAAGCACACTAGCCACTGTTACAGGATGTTTCAAGCCATCCTGCAATTTAACTCCCATTTAGCCAACAAAGATATTGAGATCTTGGAAAAGGGAAGACAATTTATAGCCCTTTCTAGGGATCGCGTGTCCTCTAAGGGGGTCATCCCCAGTGGCATCCCTCTTGCCTTGTCTCCTAGGGGGTGTTAAGTTAGCAGGCTGTTAGGGAGAATTCTCAACAATGGCTAATTTCCCTTACCTGTTGAGTCCCTCAGCAGCTTTTCTGGATTTCTAGGGTTTACATTTTTTACCTGGTAAGAGTGTGAGCCTTTTTTGAGCCTTGGTACTGTTAGAGGCTATGGTGGTCGCCTCAAACTCAAACCCGGTAATCCACTTTTAATTTAACTTGGTTCCGGTCGAGTTGTTTCGCTATATCTTTTTGTAAAGGTCTTTCTAGTGTTTTACTCTGCGCGTCAATCCAGGTTTGGTTCCTTTGTTCGCCATCCTGCCCATCCAGACACTCAGGCTCCTTAGGTGCCTGAGTGTCTGGATGGGCAGGATGTGAGGGAGGGGTTTGGGGCTCCCTGCACAAGGTCTCCTTGGAGACCCAAGTCTCACTCTGGTTGATTGGCCAGGTGGCTGCCTTGCCAGGACAGCCACCCTGCTGTGTGATTGACAGCCAGGCTGTGTGAATGGGGGATTTGGTCCATAAAAAGCCAGTCTCTGGCACTGGAAGGCAGAGTCACCACTGGATAGAGAGAACCGAAGAGAAGCTGAAGAAAGATGACTGCTGCAAGGAATCTTCTTCCCTTGAGCTTGGTGGGACCAACCAGCTAGCCAAATACCAAACGCCAGCCTCCCTCTCCTGGTCGAATTTGCTGTGCATCACTGCAGTAGATCGGATAGCCAGTGGGAAGAGAACCAGTTTGGGTTTTAAGGAGTGCACACCGTTCTCCTTCTTGTCACCAGGAATGAAGCTTCAGGAACCGTGAGCCTGCAGGAACTGCCAGGAACAACTGCCTAAGTTACAGCATTCTTTTTTCAAGGTACTGTGCAAATTCGGTCATTCGTTCCGACCGACCACAGTGAAAGTGCTTGAAATCTTTCGCCTCTCTGAAGGCTTGTGCTTCTCTTCTCCTTTGAATAACTTTTCCTCTGACCAACTTCGTTTTGAATTCTTGGCAAAGACTTAACCGCTAACTACTTTGAACTGTGTTATCCTCTGCAAAGACTCTGAACCACTAACATTGGCCCAGACCTATTGACTTGAATACTAGCTGTAGTAGCCTTTTCTAGATTGCCCTGCGTATAACTTGTTGGTGTTATTGATTTTGAATAACCTTGTCTTTTCTCCCTTTTAAATTGCTGGAGTGCCATTTTGCTCATACTTCATTTTGAGCCTAACTTGTCCAGAATTGATTGGGTGTTGTTGTAGTATATTAAGACTCTGATTTTCTGCTGCTTTATGATAGTGAACTGTTTTATAACTGATGGTGTAAATTCTTTTACTCAGAAACCTTGAACCAGTGTTTGTTTGAATCATAGTAATTGTTGTCCTTTGTGTAAACTCTTGTACTGCTCACTTTACTCTTGAGATAAGTCTGGCTGCTCAGCCATCGCTACCACTTTACTGTGTAGTACAGGCTTGTACCAAAGGTGAAATTGTACTTACACTTGCAGTCTTAAATGTATGTAGTGGTCCCAAGGGGTACTGCATATGATTCTGCCTAACACAGGCTCACCTCCAAGTCTGACAGGGGTGGCTCACCTTGGGGAAAATTGACACACTTCCTGGATTTGCCACAAGGGTTTTTCTAGTGCAAAGTAAGGGATGAAGCCCTTTGGTTCACTCCTGGTGGTTAAGAAGTATGCTTTGTGGCAACGGACAATGGCTCTAATGTTATAGCTTTTTTGAGAATATTAGAAACCATGCACCTGCTCTGCCCCTGTCTGACCGACTCCTTAAGCCATTGCACAGCACTAGTTGAGATGGTTAGTGTGACACATAGTCTGCACACATATTAACTGCTCCTGCAATGGCCACAATGGGCATCATTCTAAGTTTGCTGGTCCAGAAACAAGGGTGCCAGTAAGCTCACTGGCACCCTTGATTCCGGACCGGCAAACTACATGTTTGCCTGCCATGGCCGCTGTGCCGACAGGTCTGACCCTGCCGGGCACATTGGTCACGGTAGGCAAACCATTCATGAAAGCACCAGCACTGTTAGCAATGGTGTTGGTGCTTCTGTGTCCCCACTCTCTTTGGGAATGGGGACTTATAATATACCGGCACCTGACTTCCTGGGCCACCAGACTTGTAATGAGCCAGTGGCACCGGGAAGTCAGGCGCCGGGAAATGATTACGCATAAGACCGGCAGGGTTACCGCAGGACACGTAATGAGGCCCAATGTTTTAGTTAAGTTGTAGCTCTCTAAAAACCAGCTAAAACTGTAATGCCGACTTGGAGAAATACAATCGTCTATATGCTGGAGTTTGTGCAAGACCAGTGCAATGCAGTGATCGACTACCGCATTAGCCTTTGCCTGCAAGTGTAGTTTACCTCCTTAACCTTTGTCCCGAGGCAAATGCTGGGCAATGTTTGTTCTCTACTGCAGCCATTTGGAGGGAACACCTAGTGGGTTAGCCTATATGGATTGCCACTCAGTTAGTGCCCCTGATTTATTGGTTGGATTTTTCCAACTCAACAAAGAAACATGACATGTCTGGTGATGCAGAAGCAAGGCAAATGGTGATGGAAAATTCTGAAAGGAACCACGTATTGTTTACTTGAAGGGGAATATCTTGTCTTTTCTGGCAACTTTATACACCTTTATACATTTTTATCTCACCTTTTCCCAGAGGTTCAATGTCTCCAGAACTCTTCTTCAATCTGCCCTTCTCCTCCCTCTGCACCCTTCAACTAATTCATAATAGGGTGGAAAGATGTATCCTTGGCCTCAACCGCAACCCTAGGGACCACATCGCTCCAGCCGTAAAATCTCTCCAGATGGCTTCTGGTAGCTGCAAGGGTCAAATTCAAGAACCTCTACATCACCCACAAGACTGGCTGTGGCCTGGTACCCTGCTATCTCCAACTCTCTCTCGCAAAATAACTCCCAGCTCAAGCCCTCCACTCTTGTAGCTCAAACTCTCTGCTGATCAAATGCTTCTCCAAATAGAGTGGGGGTAGGTCTCTCTCATTGGATAGCGCCTCCCTTTGGAACAGCAGCTCTGCCCCTCTCAGACTTGGGCTTAACTTCCTTAACTTCTCAAAACTCTCATTTTTTCTACCTCTTTTCCTCTCACTCTCCCATACTAATTGCACACTGCTTCTGAGTCAGTCTGTCTGGTCCCTTATGAGTCTTACAGGTTACCAGGCCCTCTGCCCAGTCAACACAAGCACCCACCCCCCTCAGCACTACCCTCTGGGACCCAGCTGGGCGGCTATGCTTCCCCCTTTTGACACCTCCACTGTCACACTTAGCCTTTGTCCTACTGCCCTGGCACCCCTTGGTTCTCGCCTCCTCTCTCTTCCCTCTCCCCTGTATCTCTCGTCACTGCTCTTGCATGTCCAAATGCCACAAGGCGTAGTAGGACCACAATTGTTTCATTATATGCTGCTTTTACTATTGTTTAATTTACTCCCCTTGTTCCCTCTCCAATTTTGTCTTGTGGCACCTGGAAACACCATTTAGTTGTATGGACGCTTAACAAATGCTCAAGAAATCTAAATAAATGAAACACAAAATGCTCATGAGACCATGAATGAGGACAGCCGAGAGGGTTATCATTCACATTATAATGTGCTAACCACATTCAAGGATGCACTAAATTCCAATCACTGTGCAATCCCCCTGCTGCAAAGTCGAGAATCGGACTGTGCATGCAAATTATGCCCAGCTTCTGCCACTAAATCAGGGGTCACCAAGACAACAAAGAGAGAGTAAGCGGTTGTGGGATGCTCTACTTACACAGTCGGGCTTGCTGTATCCATTGAGGTTCAGCAGACCAGAGGGTTGATGTCTAAGTTTTTCGACATATCAGCTGGGAAGTGATGACGACTGCAACCCTGGCTTGGTAACCAGTCAGTGTGACTATCTGGCTGTGTAATCCCTAACATGTTTGATGCTAGTGTGCAGCATGAATGGGTATTTGGCACACCTGGAGCTATTTTCTCCGACCACAGGAGAAGCCGCAAGGGCACACTTGTGAGAAAAATCACTTTCATGAAATGGAACTACCATATTGTATCTGAAGACTGTGGAAGAAGAGATTTCACCAGGACATGGGAAATCAAGCAACAGAGTTTTCATACGTTTGATTTTATTACCCTATTTCTGTGTTCATATTTATTCAGCCTGGTTAACTGTGATATTATACTCAATGCAGGTTCTGCTTCAATGCTTCAATCAAGGGCTAGTCCCCGAAACTCCAGGGCTGAGCCCAAGACAACGTTTCTTGATCCTCAGTGGCTATGTCTAAGTCTATATGGTTGTAACTATCAGTGGTGCCCAATTCTAGGCTTCCTCTTTACTTAGCCCAGTTAATGGTGACATTGTAGTCATTGGTGGTTCTTCATCCGCCTATTTATCTCTACCTTCCATGGGATCTACTACCTAGTAGTGGACTCTGATACTGGTAGGTTATATCACAGTTTTATGTGGATTTACCTATAAGCAGAGGCACTCATGTTTTCCCCTGGACTCTCCCATTTTCTTTGCAGTCTCCAGAGCACTATGTCTCTCCTTGTTGTGCCCTCTTGACCAGTCACCTATACAGGCTTAGTTGGATGCTGAAGCATATGCCTCAAAATGGCATCCTTCCTTGCTGTATTATCCCATTCTCCCTGACTTAAATATGTTCTGCAGTACATTCTGCCTCTCCTCCCCTGGACAAGTAGCACCACATCCTCAACTCCACCAAAATGAGCCCATGCTGCTAGTGTGGGAAAGGCCATGACCCTGGTTTTTGCTTTTGCCTCTGTAACAGGCTGTGCTGGGACAGACACGTTTGGGCTTGTAACTGTTTCCCCGGGGCATAACCTGGCACAGTAATGCCTCCCCCCCCTCCCCCCTGCTCGGGTAATATTGCTTGAATATTAATGACTGCAATATTTACAGTCCTTGCCGAGAGAATTATGTGATGTGTTTACAAATACATCGCTTGACATTCATCAAGAAGATTGCACCAGTTCTGTGCAGATTAATCAGGCACCCATCAGCTTTTTTGCCAGTTTGGAAGGTATAATTCTCATCATCATTCAAATGAGTCCAGGTGTTGTTTACCTATTCTATTGTGGCGTAAACTAGCAAAGTACGGATTTCAAGCGTATTCACATCAACAAACTGCATCCTAATTTAGCCTGTAGTTTTTAATTGGCCCTATGCATCATTTTATAGTTCCAACCATTTCAATGGTATGCGTTACAACAGGAATCAATGAGACACAAATATACAGGAACATCGCGTTTAATATTGAAATTATGGAACAAAGAACTGGATCAATACTGGTATTGAATCCATCTGTGGCAATTGCCCGTAGGTGCATACCCTTATGAAGAAAGCCTGAACTCATGCCTAACGATGCATGGTGCCTGGACTTCCAAAGGCATCTCACTCCAGTGTGCATATCCCGTAATGCCCTAACATGTTCTTTGTGTTAGTTGACGTAGATGTTAGCAGACTATGGGCCTAATTCACAGAAGCGTTTTATAATGGCAAAACCCCATGGGAAAACTCTCTGTGGTTAAGGGCCTATTATGTATATGAGCACTTTGGGAGAAATGACACTGCAAACCCTTCTCATTAAGGCAATATCTGTGTACCGCAATGGAACAGTATTATATTATGAAAATGCACTGGAAAAACACAGCTGTATGTGATTGATCTTGTTCCCTAAATATTTCTTCAAAGAACGTCTTTTTCATGAACTAATCTGTATTTATCAGTAATTTGGGAAATGACACGTCTCACACTTGGAAAGGAACTGGAAGATACTTTTAAAGTAATTGAATTTAGTTTCCCACTATTCCTAAATCGGCTCAGTTGAACATTCGTTTTTAAACATGCATGTGCTCAAGTGTTCCCTAATTCACAGTGCACGGTGCTAATGTTATTGAGTATCGCTATGACTAACTGTAAGCTTTGTCTACTTGTGATTGAGTTCCTCTAATACATTTTTGCGAAAACTGCATTTTTGACAGGCATTTTTGACACTTTTCAAGAAATATTTACTGCAATGGCTTTTTGAATCTACTTTACCCTCTGTACATTCCCACCAATTTGGTTAAAAAATGAACTATCCCAACATGTGTGTTGACGTTCCATGAAAACTAGCTCTTACATCGAATCTGGTGGTTTAGCATACGCATTCACTTACCATGTTTTTCTTAACTGTATCCCAAAAGGGCGGGAGGCCTACTAAGAAGAGATCCAGAGCCAGTCCTGCCCTTGAGGTGGACATTAGTTCCCCTTCTGCCAAAATATTTAGAAGCAGAGCGCACTATAATCAGGCCATACCTCGACACATTTCTTGGCACTCTGAAAGATAAGGAACTGAGAGAAATCTTTGCAGCCGTATCTGCTACACCACAGACATGCCAAACCCAAATCCGGCAAAAAGAGAGAGAGCAAATTCTTCCCAACATGGGAAAGCAGGCAAACGCCTTGCACAGCTGCCGAACTGCACAAACAAGCTCGAGCAATACCAAAGAGATCCCGGGGATCAGAACAGGAGAAGGACCCATACCCCCTCCAAAGATTTACCAGAGACCCCATGGGACAGTGCCCCGAAACATGAACAGGCCATCAGCCTTAATACCGCATAAAGAAAGTAAGTTGGGCTTAGTCTGCTACTTATCACTTTCCATTACACATAGAGGGGAGAGGGATTTAAACAGGGGGCAGGAAGTGTGGGTTTTCAGGTGAATTTGAATGTGGAGGTGGAAGACTGCTAAGATACCAGCAGGAGGAAGGGAGGAGGGAAGGACTGTGGAGGCAATTGATAACCAAGTGAGGTATTGGCTAAGGAGTGACAATGGATGGTTCTGGAGTGTGAGTGTGCTTGGGGGGCAAAGTTGCCACAGGGCCACAGGCCTTGAACAGACCAGGGACAGTAGGCTCTTTGGGTGGCTTGGTGCAGGTCTGGGGCATGGCTAAACACCATGCCTGGAGCAAAATGGCCACTGTCCTTGGCAATTGGCCAATATACTCACATTGGTGTAAAGTGGCCACTGACCTGCAATAAGTGCTCAGTGTTCACTGGGCAAGGTCACAAGCCAGATCACTAGACTACTATGGGTGGCTTGGTGTGGCATGACAGAATGCCTTGTCTCAGCCATAGCCACTGCCCCAACGACCCACAAGAGGGCACAAGGACAAGCCACCGGCCAGTTCCATGTATTACTTTTGGTTGATTGGGGGGGCCTGGGGCACAGACAAATGCCATGCCCTAGAAAATGTGGTCATTGGCCATGGCTGTAGACATGGTTTGATATGATAGGTTATTTATAACGTGCCCCATAACCATAGGTTTCTAAGCGCGGACCCGGGGATCAAACCTGTGTTGCTTCTTGTCGTCTTGCTTCCAAGGCGAGCATGTTGCCCCTGAGCTATCTCCTGAGACATGACCAGTGACACTTGGAACCATAATGGGTGGTAAATGTGCACTGGACCTTGCCTCAAAGCTAGACCCAGTGGTCAGTTTTGGTGGTTTTAGTCATGCCCCGGGTAATATAGCCATTGGCCATGGCTGCAGGCCATGGGCAGTAGCTCACAGACCCAGAATGGGGGCATAATGTGTCTAGTCGGTATGCCTGAAGGCCAGGTACAGTGACTGAATTTGGAGGGCAGGGACATGACCAGAGGCCATGCCCCTGTCTAAGTGGCCACTGGCTACGGCTGCAGGCCATGACCAGTGGCGCGTGGACTTGAATGTGGGAAACAAATCACTGAGCCTGACTGGAGGCCAGACCCAATGAAAGATCCCACCAGCCAAGGATGCAGCCATGCAATGTAGGAACTTTAGACGTTCTATTGTATATAATCAAAACAACATTCAAATTAAGTGGCAAAGGGTTATTAAAAATATTGTTAGGGTTACGTTGCCCTAATAAAATCGTATTAAATTCTCTGAGACATCTTTAAGGGGTGCAATGCAAGAAAAGAAAACAAAACCCACAACAATCACCAGTAGTTGTTTGTGAAACAACCATACCTGTGTCACTAATATTTTAACTTGACAACCGGCATCCACTGCTCATGACCTGTGCCTAACCAAAACCGTAACAACTAAAAAGATATTTCAAAAAAGAAATAAAACATTCTTATGGTTTGTTTATGTTGTAGGTGAGGATCAGGAGAAAAGCAGTTGCTTTGAGTGTGTGGGTCAACACAAAAATAAACACCCATACAAGTGTAAACAAATAAACAAAAGATCCAGTTTCCCAGGCAATTACCATTGAGAGACATGCCAGGAGTCGCTCATGGCTGTGGCTGAGTAAGGTTGTTTTACCATAGCTGAGATGCAGTTATGGTTGCTTTAGAAACAATAACTAGCCAGTGTCTGACATGTAAAGCTTCACATTCACTGGTGTTGGTTAATGCCTATGTTTGAACTGAACACCTTCAGCAGCTTTATTTGAATAGAATAACTGACTCAAGATAAATCACCGGGTGACCCATATCCAAATCTTCCCCACTCATGGCATGGCAATACATCACGGCACAGCTAAACCATACTTGCCAAAATGTAACGGTATGCTCAAGAGTAAGTGTGGTGCTGACAGAAGTGTTTTAACCTCTAGAGGAATACTGGCATGCACAAAGAAGCCTCCCTTAAGGCTGTGCTTCATAGAGGCTGGCGCTGCTGGGGAATTTGCAAGCCAATCCTCTGCCACAGCAGCAGGGCTGTCAGAAGATGTGGTGAGGCCCGGGGCAAAACATTTGGTGAGGCCCCCTTACAATTTTTTGCACTCGGCCAGCGGCTGCACATCCGCAAACAGGAGACTCGAGAAATCTATGCACTGGTCACCTGGTCAAGCTCTGAATTCAGGCCCAGGTCCCTGCCTGTCCTGTTGCAATCCCACACTGCCTCTTGGCTCCCCTGCACTTGTGGTCTGTATCTGTAACCCTACAGTCCCTGCTCTTGCTCTTATTCTCCACCCGTTGGCTGCACTTATTAGTACCCACACTTTCCACCCGTTGGCTGCACTCTTGTTTCTCCTTTGTTCCTGCACTTCTGCATCCTACCCCATCCTCGGCACATCTCCCCTCCCCCCTTCCCTGCTCTTGCGCGATCTAAATGACACAAGGCCTAGTAAGATCTGTGTTTTGTCCTAGTCTTTTGTTTCTCCCTCCTTGCCTTGTCGCGCCTAGCAATACTTTTGTACAGGCACGTTATAAATGCCCTATCTTATCATTAAGGAGCACCCTGTGTGCGCATTAAAACACACATCATACACAGTGACAAATGATGTGCATTGTAGGCTGGTACATTTCTGAATTTAAGAGGCTTAAATGTTTCTGCCAATTAGGCAGGATCAACAGAGCACAGTGAGGGAGCCCAAACCAAACAAGGGTTACTTGAGGGGGGTTCTCACTCCCAAGAAAATGTTTGAATCATAGGGTTAAAAGTATGCATTTTACAGCACTTTCTTTGCAAAATTGGGTAGACATCCATACAGTTTGCAATTGGTTTTGTATGGAAGCACATGGAAATTCCCAATAGTTGCAAATCACAAATTGTGCATAGGAGCATTTTCCAATACATTTCATGCCGCCTTTCCACGCGAGATATGCTAGTATAAAAATACGCTGGTTGTTCTAATTATGTCCATGCAGGCTGCATCAATATATGCCATTATTACCATGTACGGACTCCCAGCCAGTTAAATTGCCATGCTACAGAAAGTATATCCAGGCTGACTGTGTACCAAAAGTGTTATTGCTGGCTAAATTGGCCTACATTCAATGTGGGCCAATTTAGCCAAGTAGTATGTTTGCTTCAACCTTGATGCATAGTCCTGTGCATCAAGGGTAAAGCAAAAAGAGCACTGGCAATGCTAACCGTTTGGGCATTCGTGTAGGCAAGGGAAAGGCACTTCTGTATTGGTATTAGCTGGCCATTGATAGTGCCAGTGCAAAATGGTTTGAGTACCTGAGCAGCCAATAGCAGTGCCTGGTAAATGCCTAATACTTATACACAAGCCAAAGCTGTTGGCTTTGCCAATGCTTATTTTTAAAAGAACTTCAGCAAAAGAGTCATTTTTATTACACCAGTTACGTGTTTACAACTCCAATGAAGTCATGAACTCTCAGAAGACTGCTTTGAGGATACACTTGCAGGCACATTGAGGGCAAAGTTTGATGGCAAGGCATGTATAAAGCTAGCTCAAAGAGTTCCAGTGAGGAGGTGTTTTTTGGAGGGGAGGGCAGGAACTGGGTGAGAATTGCCACAGGGATTAGCAGGGCCATGAGAAGTAAATTCACTGTTAGCACCTGCATTCATATCCATATATATTTAGGTAATTGAAATTGTGATGTGGGGTTAGCACTTGCATGCTAGGGGAGTGATTAGAAGGGAAGTAGTGACATGAGACATCTCATTCTCACAGCAGTCCTTAAGTGGACGTTTCAGAAATGAAGGCAAGAGGTATCTGCTTGTAACATTGAAGCTTCACCAGAATAGTCTCATTCGAAATGTGGAAAGATGTTAGGTGCCCCCCACACAAGGAAGTTTGCCCCTTCCTCACAGCCTCTGACGTTAGAGCCTCTCCCAACATTTGAAGTGGTAGTCCCCTTTCCCCCCTGACATTTTAGCCTAGGTGCACCTCTGATGCCATGAACCCACCCCTTAATGAAGTGGCCCCCAGGGGCAGCTACATTTAGGGGTGTTGCTGAACACACACTCACAAAAAACACTTTCACCCATGCATTCATCCACCAGTTACACAACTCCATACATGCCTGTATACATAAAACCAAACACAGCATTGACACAAGCACCAACATGCACACATGCATTCATACATACACATATACATACTCATTTAATTTAAATACACGTATACACTTTTAATTTAAAATAAAAAAACACTTACCTTACCTAGATGCACCCTTAAAAAGCATCCACACAGCTGACACGTAGACACGCTGCCTGACAAGAGAGAACTCCTCTCCCATCAGTCAGCATGATCACGCTGACAACATGAACACACTGGCTGACAGGAGAGAACTCCTCTCCCATCGGTCAGCGTGGTCATGCTGAGCAACGTGAACACACTGACTGACAAGAGAGAACTCCTCTCCCATCAGTACGCATAGTTACGCTGAGCAACGTGAACACACTCACTGACAAGAGAGAACTCCTCTCCCATCAGTCAGCGTGATCATGCTGACAACATGAACACACTAACTGACAAGAGAGAACTCCTCTCCTGTCAGTCAGCGTGGTCATGCTGAGCAACGTGAACACACTGACTGACGAGAGAACTCCTCTCCCATCAGTCAGCATGGTCACGCTGGGCAACGTGAGCACACTGACTGACAAGAGAGAACTCCTCTCCCATCAGTCAGCGTGATCATGCTGACACATTAAACACACTGACTGACAGGAGAGGAGACCTCTCCTGTCAGTCAGCGTGGTCATGCTGAGCAACGTGAACACACTGACTGACAAGAGAGAACTCCTCTCCAATCAGTCAGCGTGGTCACACTGAGCAACATAAACACACTGACTGGCAAGAGTGAACTCCTCTCCTGTCAGTCAATGTGGTCACGCTGAACAACGTGAACACACTGACTGACAAGAGAGAACTCCTCTGCCAACAGTCAGCGTGATCACGCTGACAACATGAACACAGTGACTGACAAGAGAGAACTCCTCTCCTGTCAGTCAGCGTGGTCATGCTGAGCAATGTGAACACACTGACTGACAAGAGAGAACTCCTCTCCCATCAGTCAGCATGTTCACACTGAGCAACGTGAACACACTGACTGACAAGAGAGAACTCCTCTCCCATCAGTCAGCATGATCACGCTGACAACATGAACACACTGACTGTCAGGAGAGGAGCCCTCTCCCATCAGTCAGCATGGTCACGCTGAGCAACGTGAACACACTGACTGACAAGAGAGAACTCCTCTCCCATCAGTCAGCGTGATCATGCTGACAACATGAACACACTGACTGACAGGAGAGGAGACCTCTCCTGTCAGTCAGCGTGGTCATGCTGAGCAACGTGAACACACTGACTGACAAGAGAGAACACCTCTCCCATCAGTCAGCGTGGTCACACTGAGCAACATAAACACACTGACTGGCAAGAGAGAACTCCTCTCCTGTCAGTCAGTGTGGTCACGCTGAGCAACGTGAACACACTGACTGACAAGAGAGAACTCCTCTGCCAACAGTCAGCGTGATCACGCTGACACCATGAACACAATGACTGACAAGAGAAAACTCCTCTCCTGTCAGTCAGCATGGTCATGCTGAGCAACGTGAAGACACTGACTGACAAGAGAGAACTCCTCTCCCATCAGTCAGTATGGTCACGCTGAGCAACGTGAACACACTGACTGACAAGAGAGAACTCCTCTCCCATCAGTCAGCATGATCACGCTGACAACATGAACACACTGACTGTCAGGAGAGGAGCCCTCTCCTGTCAGTCAGTGTGGTCATGCTGAGCAACATGAACACACTGACTGACAAGAGAGAACTCCTCTCCCATCAGTCAGTGTGGTCATGCTGAGCAACGTGAACACAGTGGGCCTCATTCCGAGTATGGCGGTAAGGGATAGCGGCCACCGCTAACGAGAGCGGTGGCGGTAATCCCTTACCGCCATACTCCGAGTTCCCTTAGCGCCATGGTGCTTTTAACACCTGCTTTTAGCAGGCGTTAAATACCATGGCGCTAAGGGACCTTGATGTTAATTACGCCACCGTAATTTACGGTGGCGTAATTGACGCCTTCCCCACTCCCATTATGCCCTATGGGGCAAGAATGGGAATGGGGAAGGGTAAATGGGGATTGGGGAATTACCGCCCCGCCAACCTTGGAATGGGGCGGTAATTCCGCCAACCACCAAGGCGCTGCCGGTCCGGGTACGGCGTCAACCAAGGCGTTAATAGCGCCATTGGTTAGCGCCGTACTCGGAATGAGGCCCAGTGCCTGACAAGAAGAACTCCTCTCCCATCAGTCAGCGTGATCACGCTGACAACATGAACACACTGACAAGAGAGAACTCCTCTCCCATCAATCAGCATGGTCACGCTGAGCAACGTGGACACACTGACTGACAGGAGAGAAGTCCTCTCCTGTCAGTGAGCGTGGTCATGCTGAGCAACGGGAACACACTGACAAGAGAGAACTCCTCTCCCATTAGTCAGCGTGGTCACGCAGAACAACGTGAACACATTGACTGACAAGAGAAATCCTCTCCCATCAGTCAGCGTGGACAACATGAACACACTAACAAGAGAGAACCCCTCTCCTGTCAGTCAGTGTGGTCATGCTGAGCAACGTGAACACACTGACTGACAAGAGGGAACTCCTCTCCCATCAGTCAGCGTGGTCACACTGAGCAACGTGAACACACTGAATGACAAGAGAGAACTCCTCTCCCATCAGTCAGCATGATCACGCTGACAACATGAACACACTGACTGACAGGAGTCAGTCAGCATGGTAATGCGGAGCAAACTGAACACACTGACTGACAAGAGAGAACTCCTCTCCCATCAGTCAGCGTGATCACGCTGACAACATGAACACACTAACTGACAAGAGGGAACTGCTCTCCTGTCAGTCAGTGTGGTCATGCTGAGCAACGTGAACACACTGACTGACAGGAGAGGAGTCCTCTCTTGTCATTCAGTATGTCCACGTTTTCAGCTGAATGACGGGAGGCAGCATAGCCAACTTCTGAACCCTGCTGTCTCCCATTATTTTGCTGTTTGTTGCGGAGCCAAACGGCTTCGCAACAAACAGAAAAATCATTGCAGGGGCAGAGAGCAGACATCACAGTCCCCCGTGTGAATAAAGGACACGGTAGACTGTGCTGCCTTCCACTTAGGAGAGGGGGCCGCGAGGCCCTCCGCAAGTGCGAGGCATGGGGCTGCCCCCCTGAACCCTCCTCGTGACGGCCCTGCACAGCAGGGACTCTGCCCCAGCCTTAAGGATGCTTTGAGGCACAGTTCTGTTAGTAAACCTCCAACGTACATAAGGATTGTGTTCCCTCTGAATGCAGTTATTGTGCATTAGTCGAGCTGTGGTATGTCTCTTGAGAAAAAGTACAAACCAAACAAAGGCCCAGTTTGCTACCCTTAGATGTAGCAATAGTTGGGGACTTGTAATCAAACCAGTATTGTGGGGAGAACCATCTTTCTAAACATATATCAAAGGATGGTAGAAACCGGAAACATAGAAAAATACAATTTATTAAGAATCAGTGTAAAAAGCCACCAAATAGTGGTCTTCAAAAAAAGATCAATCGAAGAAAATAAAACAAATATTTCATGTGTAATCAAATATACAAGGGACACATCCATTATTTTCATTTTGTACAGTTGATCATATCATACAGTACTATTCATAGTTAGTGGATGACACAATCCAATTTTTGTCAAATCCCACATCTACAAAATCTTGAGAAAAAGGCCACTAATCGGTCGAGCCAGGCAAAGGGTAAAATCAAATCACACACAAGTGTATAGCCATCTCATATGCGTCAGCAGTGTGACAACTCAACAGCTAAAATGCCCCCCTAAAAAGAGAACAAAGAGAACATATATATATATATATATATATATATATATATATATATATATATATATATATATATATATATAATTCACAATGTCTGATAAGCATATCTGGAGGGGACAGCATTTGTAAGATTTCTTTGAAGAGCAAGTTCAGTGCATTTTAGCAATGTGGCTTGCCTGGCACTGCACCTTGCAGAATAACACGAAACTGATTTCTGCTTCTCCAAAGTTAAACTGAGCTGCCAGGAGCAGAGGAAAAGTGTCAGGGTCACAGAAAGGACAGTATCATGTGTCTGGCGACTAATCTCACTATAGAAAATGTGATTTGCTCAACAGCATCATGTTATGCGGCATGCAAGTCATTTAGAAAAACATATTTTGGTTCCAATCAAGAGTGTCCATTTTTCATTCTATGGTATATAGAATTATATCAATAATAAGTTGTGTTTATTTGTACGTGTCAGTAAGCACATTTTAGTAACGGTTATAAGCAAATGGTATAATGTCACATGAGGATTTCAATTTTTAGAAATTGTGTTCAGCACATAGTCTATTATTTTCAATATGAATCATATTATGTTCAGTAGTAAAAATGAACAACTAAGAATATTAAATAACGGTATCAGGTAGAAATATTCAGTCCATGTTGTCACTATTTCATCATGCAATACCTTTGTTTCCTTATGTTGTATATACATTGCATCCTGTGATATGTTCAATTTGCTATGGGATGTACATGTGTCAATATATCATCTATTGTTTGGACTATATTAAATATTCTTTCTTGCAACTGAACGATGTGTTGAAAAGGCTTATTATATCCTTCATGGCAGCTCGTATTGTTCCTTCCTGTGGTGTCGTCCTGTTTGACATTGAACCAGAGAGGACATCATATGTTTAGAGTTCAGGGCAAGGCCATACTCATAACGCAAGTATGTGCGAAGTCCCCAGCACTTAATGTAATTACCTGCATTTTTAAATGCTTGGGTTCTACTAGGCCTCTGCACAAATGAATCCCATGAGATGTTATTGGCTTTTTGTGGTGTTTCTTTTGCTAATGGTTGGCACTTAAGGGTGTTGCTAGGTCTATAAAAGATCCAGGGCTATGCTAATGTCGGGACTGTCCGGAATCGGGGATAACTAGCCTTTTGGTTGTAGCCCCTGAGATTCTATCCGAGGCTACAACCAAAAGACCAGGGGCAATAGCCCCCTCAGCCCCCCCCTGGCAATTCCTCTGTTGGCACGTGTCTTCATACATGATACACACATTATTTATTTGAATTCCATAAGACTTTGCCTCGGTTAGGATATTTGTTTACATGCCGGAACACTGTAAGAGTTCAGACACAGGGATACAGTTAGAACGGTGACGGCCATATGGTCTTCCGTTATATCAGTTGTTTTATGTTATTGGCTCATAGCTTTAGGAAAGCAGTCATTCCATGTGGCAAAGCTATGACATGAACAGAATAAGAATTGAGAGTGTGAATGGTTCATGTTTTTTTTTTCTATCAATGGTCGAGGGTATATAGTGTTTGTGTGCATGTATTTTTGTGTGTGGGTGACTCTGTTCTGTCAAGGAGTCGCTTGGAGGATGGTAGGGCGAGTACGTGTGTGTGCATGTATGTGCGTTTGTGTGTGATGGGGGTATGGATGTGTGAGTTGTCTAATATTGTTTTCATACTTGATATTTGTATATACCACTAAAGAGGGTAGATGGGGATAGTGTTAGAGATATGATGGGAACATATTACATTACTCAACACCAGCATGTATGATAAGGCCAGATGTTTATTTATGGCTTAACATGTGCTTGTGAGTTTCGTTCTGTTAAGGCTGCTATTAGTCTTAGGGAACTACGAGCTGATATCTTCACAGTATTATGAGAACCTACACTTCTAACATAAATTGACAAGAGAGGGTATACATGTTTAGATGAACTTCTCCTATTGGTTCGAAATGTGAGCCTGGGGCATTGCTACAAACAGTGTTTAAAGTGCTAAATGTGAATCCATTACTTTTATAAATAGTTACAAATTCACAAGAAAGCAATACGTACTGATGTAATTTGGGAATGTTTCCTTAGGGGGCGCGAGCGCCGCATGGTCTCACGTTCTCACGATGCGTATTATCAGAAAGAGAGATGTAGCAAGTAGATACATTTCCAATGTTTATTTACCCTTCTACATAAAGTGTCAGGATAATGTTCAAATGTTACAATGAGTGTCAGGATAGTATTCGTAACTAAAAGCAAATTGCTAGACAATGATCAACAAGCGTTCATCTCGAACATGGAGATAAATAATAACTTCAAAGAATATCTACTTCACCCCTTGCCCCAAAGAGTTTCCTCATAACAAAGTCCAGGGTTCAAATGTCACAATGCAAAATGTCCACTGTCTTTATCAACACAAATCCCAATGTTCAATTGAGTTCTTCAGCATCCAAACACGTTTCTTTGAAAACACTTTATTTGAGGAGGCTGTCTCCTTTCCTCCTTCTGTACCTGCAAGGAGGGACTTTTCTTCTCTGAAACTCTCCTTGCACAACATTTCATCTTCCTCTGCCTCGCTCCGCCCATGGTTCTTGTGTGCACTGTTACTTAAGACTTCCAGACCTTTGAATCCTCCCAGTTGTTGGCTCAGAAGTTTACTTGTCTGTATGTCATCAAGCCCTTACGATGGAGAAGTAGGGTCCTACTGCTGCCTGCCTTCTTTTGCTGCTGATATTTTGTCACATGAGTGCCTTCTTTCTCCTGGCTATCCCTAGTCTCTTATTCATAAATGCCTGCCTAATTACGCCATCTCAAATCTCTTCCCTCTTGCTTACCAAATGACCAAAGTGGCCTTATGGATCTCCCCCATCCTTCTTGGTATCTCTGCTATTCTCATCTCTTTTGATTACTGGGTCCCAAATGGCTTATCCCACTCTCCTCCTCTTTGGTTTCCTCCTCATTCCTCAGCCAAGATGTACCATCTGCTTTGACCCAAATACTTTCTTAAACTTTTCTATACTGTGACACATCAAGAAATCGATGCTTATCAAAGAATGAAAAACATGCATTTCTTACTTAATTCAGCAAATATTCAGAGACACAAATGTTGTTACAATTCAGAAAACAATGTATCCTCACGGAAGGAGGAGACAGAAGAGGATCATCAAAAGAAAGTCAGCATTTGGATAATATTAACACAAAGTAGGTGTTCTGAAATTGGGGTGGGTTTTGCTAAATAACTGCACACCATTTTATTGTCTTCATTATGTAAATCCTCTCAAGCTTGAAATAAGGTTCCACTATAACTACTTATGCTAGTGTTTTATCCCGACAAAAACACACCTATGCGGAGGCACATCAAGAAATGTCTGCTTGTCATGGAGTGTAAAACATTTATTTATTACTGAATTCAGCAAATGCTCACCCACACAAATGTTACAATTCATAAATCAAGTTATCGTCATCAAAGAAAAAGGTATTTTTCTTTGGTTAAAATCCTAAAAAGTTAAATAATTCAAAATTAAACAAATCAGCTATCAAGAAAACAAGCTGTGCCTGAGTATACACATTTCACTCATGCTCACCCTGAGGGGTCCATCTGGTCCTGGCTTGAGATTCTTTAGAGGTGAGTCCCAACAACATTTCCCATAGACTTATATTGGGGGTTCTCCTGCTCTGCAGCATCTTCCTCCGGAGCTTCTGGTTCTCTTCTTTGTGGTCTCTTCTAACCATCAATGAAATGCTTTGCAGCAGAAACCGCACCTTTGGAGTAGAACTGATTTACCTCAATGAAAACGAATTGACCATTGACTTTCTTTCCAATTTATTCCTATGAAATGTTCCACCTGTTCTAACTCCTCTAAGTTGCCTCTGGGGGTATTTACATTCCCCTGGACATGTTCCTGTACCCACAAGGGGTTTGGTAAGCTCTGGAACAAACGCTATACTTTTAGTACTCACTTGTGATGTTTAATGCATTTTTAAAGCCATTCTCTGCACATCTCAATGGTGGCTTTATTTTTAGGTTGTAGCTAATTTTGATGACATTGTAAATATGTGCCCTGAAATGTGCTGCTATGGTAACTGTTGCTAAATGTCTTCTTAATTCTTGTAAGCCTTCAGCTGTTACTTCACTCTTTCCCCATCTCTACTTGTTACCTCGTGTCGTCACCTCGTACTATTCAATACACGTCAAACTCTTGATGCTGACACACCTGTCCAGCTGGCTTGGCAAAACTGGTTCTCTCCCTCTGCATGGGTATTGTTTCTTACAAGAAAGCCTCCACACTACAAAGGCAAGTCTGAACACATCTGAAGCCCATCTTGCAACCCCACACTATACACCGTGCATTGTCTGGTCTAGATACAGTGACGGTGGGTGCAGTATAAACAGGGCTGGTGCAAGTTTTTTTTGCCACTCTAGGCAAAGTTTAATGTTGCTGCATACCCAATACCAACACAAGGTATCATGACTATATCATTCCCCTTCGCCAGATTCACAAGCTGACATTTTGCCATTGTGTTTGAAATATTCTTTTCATAACAAGGTACATTTAAATCAATATCTTTTAACACTCAAAACAAAAACAAGCAAGACTAGGAATACATATATCTTGCAGATTAGGAACAATCTAGGATATCGGATATAATTAGAAAGAATGACAATCAGGTATCCCCATTGCCCAATCCCTGACCTCCCACCATAGGCACACACAAACACATGCACTCAGACATACAGTAGGAATCATTTTGAAAGGTTGTCGAATGGAGGCTATCACTTCCTTCCACCAACCCCACTGGCCCTCCATAAGCACCCACCCCGATTTGGAAGTGGAGCTACTGTTGCCTTTTCATGATATATTTCGCCCTCTGCCCTCCTCCAACTGCATCCATGCCACCATCAGTAAAGTGAGTGCCAGAAACTTCTTCTCAAATCAATACATTTATGAGAGGGTGGGTGGCTGCCAACAGCTTTACAGCTATCACCTCGATTGCAAGATGGTGGTAGCTGCTGTGCACTCTCCTTCTAGGGATCAGAGATGGCAAATAAGTACTCTTTGCTCAGCTGTTTATTCACGACTGAGGGGAGGGAATTCCATTGATGTCTCAGAAATGTGGGAGAGTAGGAATGGGACTGGGACTTGTGACGGGTTGCAAGAAGGAGTATGACATGCTGAAGACATTCTAGACTATCTTTATCAACATCATTAAAAACAGATTTAACTTTCCCTATTGCTTGAGGGAATGCCCTACCTTTCTAAAGGAACTAAAGGTACTCGTCAGTTGTCAGGAAGTACAAAGTAAAAATGTCCTCCATCCAAAGCAACTCTACCTGACCATACAACTACATATAACTAAATTAAATGGGCCAAGAGAATGACTTTCCTTCCACTGGTCTCTGCTTCTCTTCCGATAGATTCTTAGTTACAGATATTTCTTAACATAACCTTTTCCGTTAATATCTGTAATAAGTTCTTGTAGTTCTTCAAGAATACACTTGGGTTTCATGCGTTCTTTGGTCCTATATATGAAATACCTTTCCTTCAAATAGTTCCTTGCCCTCTTGTTGTCACTTGTAGACTATTCCCAGTCTTTTCCTCCAGGCTTTTTCTTGATTTGGATTTATCTTGGTTTCTTTTTACACTGTTATTGCCAAGTACTCTATTTCCTAGACTGTCTCCTTTGGTATCTTATTCAATTGACAGCTTTATTTCTTGTATGTCATTAAGTGCTTCTTGGTTGTGCTTTCTCCAGGGTTATACTCTGAAGGCATAGGGTAACTTGCCTTCCTCCCGAGGGATTATTTTCCAGTCTCTGTGGGTTCCCCACCTTGGTTGGTTAAATCTCACTTTTATATGTTTTTCACCTCTCTTGTTAACTGTTCTCTTTACTGATATCTCATCCTTAGGTTTGGGATGAGTTTCTCTCTTCATAAGATATCCACTTTCTCCAACTGGGTTAATTTCTTATTTGCTTTCTCGTACGTTTACAATTCTGATTACACAGTCTTATATTCAATTTCTCATCCTTAGTACTGGTACAAGTTTCTTCTCGAGTATAATGATGCTCCGGCGGCCTCCCACTTTTCCTGGTTCCCCCTGTACCTCTGTGTATGTAGTGCAGTTGTAGTGCTCGGCCCTCACTCTGTGTGGTTTCTCGCTCTTTCTACTCATTGGCTCTCCATGTTTGTTTCCTTGTTGGGTTACTGCCATGCACGGGCACAAGCAATTGAAAGATATTCATGCTTCCAGTAATGGTATTCTCTGAATTGTTGTTTGGCCATCCAGCCCACCCTGCTGCAAGTGTGATTACCCCACTACGAGGTTTATCATCATCTCTTCCTCCTCGTAATGCTATCTTCACAGTTGCACACACCGATGCTCAGGGATAGTCCACTGGCCTTCTGCTTCTTGTTGACAGTTGCATGCTCTGTGACTGGCCTCGGCTCCTCCTCCACAAGGTGTGATGCTGTGAGGGGTCTTGGCCTGCACATGGCACTCTCCTCCTTACTTTCTGCTGTGGCTTGTCCCACTTAAATATACATCTCTTGTTGAAGAAATATCTTCCTTTCTTTTTGCATTCCCTTCAGCCATATGTAAAGATGGCAAATTAGTCTTTATATGAGACAGTCTAATGTATGCGGCCATAGTAGGTGGACGAGCTGGAGTCTTTCTTGGTGAGGTCCCACTTGCCTAGAACTCTAGTGATGTCCACTTTGACGCACAACTTCTCGAAGTGGCACTGTAGATCCACTCAACCTTATCCACCCGCAGAAAAATCCCTGTGACTACAATATACAGAAAAAAGTTTGTTTCCAGAAGATGACTCACAATTATCATAATTTAATCCAAGCCACTAAACAGTCTTTCTTTACCGGGAAAGTGAAGGTGGCTCTTAATCAGTCAAAAGAGCTTTTCTTAGTGGTTAAGTCATTTAGTTCTACCAATGCCTTTGCCCCCAGAATACCTCCCTCGCAGGCTTTGTGCAATTCCGTGGCCACATTTTTCATTACTAAGGTGATCAGTATTCGTAACCTTATTCAGAGCAACTCCCGGACAGGTCACCTATTGAAAGAGTGGATTTTAACACCAGACCCTCACACTCCTGATCGGAATTTCCCAGTTTCTTGTCGGAGGACGTGCTAAAAGCAATTACAACTTTGAAATCGGCTGCTGCTTCTGACCCTATGCCAGTGGCAGTATTGCAAGAATTTCCCCCCAGCGTTATCACTCTGGTGACAGCCGCGGTCAACTGTTCTTTTCAGCAGGGAATCATTCCCGCTGAGTTGAAACAAGCCATTGTTCTTCCTCTCTTGATGTAGCCTCTGCAAGATCCGGCAGTTTTAGCTAATTACCGCCCTATTTCACTTCTTCCTTTCTTCATGAAAGTATAGAATCCCTGGTGTCCCCCCTTCTTTCTTCCTACCTTGAACACATTAACAGCCTTGACCCATTCCAGTCTGGGTTCTGACCAGGACGGGGAACCAAGAGTGTCCTGGTGTCAGCTGCAGATGACCTGACGATGTTGGCAGATCAGGGTGGAGTGGGTGCACTGATACTTCTTGATCTATCAGCGCCATTTGATACGGTTGACCACTCCATCTTGCTGCACTGCCTGGCCACAGCAGGTCTCTTGAGAACAGTCCTGGCCTGGTTCTCTTCTTTTCTAGTGGGACATGATCAGTCACTTTCCCTCTGTCCTTTTCCGTCTCAGTCTCAAACCCTATCCTGTGGTGCCCCTTAAGGCTTCGCCTTGTCCCCTATGTTACTTAACCTTTATGTTGAGTCACTCGTTGCTCTCATCCACTCTCGTGGCTTCAGATGCTATGCATATACGGACACCCAGATCTTGGTAATGTTGATCTTGACCAATCTGAGGTGTTTTTAAGACTGTGAGTAGTGCAGTGAAGAGCTGGACGGACATCAACTGGCTTCAACTAAATGGGGATAAGACAGAGGTGATGGTGTTGGGACATTCCTGTGGGACTTGTCTGTGGGCCCCGGTGTTCTGCCCATCAGCTCTGGGTGACCTTCCCCTTCGGATTGCATTGGTCAATAACGTGGGAATCGTACTGTCATCCACACTCTCAATGGCTGGACAAGTTTGCTTGGTCTGTACAAGATCATGCTTTTTCTTCCAGAGAACCTGCATCCTCAGGTGGTGGCCTCATTCATTTCAAGCCATATTGACTATTGCAATCCTGTCTACCTGTCACAACCTAAAGGCCTGATATTGCGGCTTCAACGATTGCAGAATATGGTGGCCAGAGTGGCAATGGTATCACCATATGGTTCCCACATTAGTCCAGTGATTTGGGCGCTACACTAGCTCCTGGTGGCAAAGAGAGTTCCATTTAAGGCCTTGTGCCTTGTACATCAGGTGTATTATGGACTGGGGGCTAAATTTCTCCAGGAAAAATTCCGGCCATATATCCCCACTAGGTCCTTGCGGCCAGAAGGGGCAAATCTGGTTACTATCCTGAAATTCCAGGATCCCGTCTGGGAGGACGGGCTTTCTCGGTCATGGCAGGTACTGTGAGAAACCTGAAGTTGTCTGCCTGACTAGTCCCCGGGTCTGTCATCCAGGTGGCCAGGGCATGGCCATCGCTATTGGATCCAGTTCCTGGGTTTGCACCAGTGAGGGAGGTTCACCTGGATGGGGGATCCTCGGGGAGCGGAAGTGGGACACCAATGGGTGAGACGCGATATCCCCCTTTTCCCCAACCTACCAACATAGGATACTCAACCACTTTACCCCCTTTTCTGACGTGAACACTTTTGCATATCACAAAGGAAGATGGACTACCACCCAAGCCATTTACCTGAGATGTCCCAAAACAAAGGTCAGGCAAAGTCAGGCAATTCACCAAAACCACACACATCTGACGGCCCTTTCCCTTCCCCACAAGGATAAAATGTGTAGCACAAGACAAGCGAGGCAGACTGCATGTCAAGAGAGCTAACTTAGCACAGCAGTTCAAGAGGAGGAGAAAGATGGCGTGAACCGAGAGGGTGACAAGGAGAACAGCATCCTTGCCTTTTCTGACCGAGGCTCCTGAAACCTCTGCAGAAGGAATCGTAAGACTGTTAACAATAGCGAGCGTCTGTTGCAGCAGATGCCAATGGTACATGAGACCCTCCTCTGCTGATAACCAAGCCGGGGAGAGACACTTGTCTCCCTAGTACCAACCTTGACTACAGAGAGAAGAAATGTCAAGCGGTTCAACTCAGCTGGTGAGTCGAGGGGAGAGCCGATAATAAACCGTACTGTGTTGAATGAAAGTAGCAACTGGGTAATTGAATTGTGAAAGAATACAAATAACTGTTAATACTAGAAGGGTGAACCCAGCACCAGAGGAGTCCAGCACCACGTTGGTGCTCACTCAGGAAATCCTGGGAGATTACCCGATTGTTGAAACTACCGTTGCCAGAAGGCCTTGTGAAAGGTGCAAAGGCGGTCAAAGGGGTCATGCAAGAGTACAGTAAAATCCTCTGTACAGTCAAAAGTCTTTGACTAACAGAAAAATTGTGAAGCTAAGGGAACCAAATCCCTCATCATGAGAACTGATTGACAACGGTGACAAGAGTGAACCCGATGGAGGGATGCTGATGAAAAGGGGGCGAAGTCTAAAGTCCCGATATACGGTGTGTTGACAAGAGTGAACCCGGCCAAGGGATGTCCACTGTGAACTGTTTAAAAGGACATTAGGATTTGTGAATGTCACGGATGAAAATTGCATTGAAAGCCATAGTGAACTCAGAAGAGGGACCCGAATAGTCAAGAAGGATCTGAGCCCGAAAGAGGGGGATCCAAGGGTGACAAGCCAACACCCACCAACCTGTGAATACAATGGAGATCAGTGCAACAGGGAAAGTCTTTGAATGCATGCCATGCCAGAGTGATCCTGACAGGGATAAGCTGATATTCGAGAGGGGTCTGAGCCCGGAATAGGGGAACCAGAGGTGAAAAGGTATCACCGAATAAACACCCTAACTACCATATCCTGACTTATTATTTATGAGCACTTCCTTCTTTCTTAAGAACATTATCCCACATTTCTTTTTGTATTTAGCTTAAGGATTGGCAATAGTTTTCTTTAGTATAGGCCTTTTATTTTGACAAGAAGCCACTCAGACTGCCTTATTATTGTTTGATGGTCGAAGCTTACTCCCATCTTAGATTTAGGTTTAGATTAGGCATTTTTCCAACCTATCTATACATTTTAATAAACACCCTTGAACTGTGATCACTTGTGGCTGTTTTTACTGTTACCACCATGAGTTCCTTACAGTACCTTATGGAATGAGCTTCCTGTGGGCATGCAGAAATTAACAAATGACCTCCAGTTCTGGCATGCATTAAAAACCTTGCTCTTCTAGACTTGTAGCTATCTGACCTGCTTTTGCGTCCCAGCACCAAGGTACCCTTGTGGTGAACGTGTACTCTATAACTACCTGTAACGTAACATAACATGGTCATGTGGAGCGAGCTCACCTCCCTAGCTTCACAGGGGGAGGTTCCCCCTTGGGGAGAAGGGACAAATACCTGCAGTTTTTCACACACAGCAATGTCCCGCCGTTGGTGTCAGATACAACAATAGGGTTGTGGTTATTCCTCCCTGGCTGGCCAATAGGAGATGGAGTGGCAATGTGGTGGAAGCTCTGCTGTCTCCAAATGTCCTGAACAGGCACTTTAGTGAACTCTGCAGCTGGGATCTCTAACCAGTTTTACTGCCACAGTGTTATTTGAAATGTGCCATTTCCCACAAACTGCCCAAAATTGGAAATGCTATGCCACATTAAGAAAGCATATGTAGATTGGCACTACTAGTGTCACTCTGCGTGTTCACATTGCAGAGATCTGCAACATGAACACGCTGACTGACAGGAGAGGACTCCTGTTCTGTTATGCTGCCTGTCTACATTGCGGTGAGGAGGAGAGGGGCATCCGGTCCTCCATTTGGCAGATTGACTGTGTGTGGAGAGTGCATGCAGGTAAATTCAGTGGTGTTTTTTTAAAATGTAATGTCTAGGCATGCATGTATGGGTTGTATGCATGTACATATATATGCAGGTGTTGTATGAGTGATGCAAGAAAGTGTGTGTGTGTGTGTGTGTGTGTGTGTGTGTGTGTGTGTGTGTGTGTGTGTGTGTGTGTGTGTGTGTGTGTGTGTGTGTGTGTGTGTGTGTGTGTGTGTGTGTGTGTGTGTGTGTGTGTGTGTGTGTGTGTGTGTGTGTGTGTGTGTGTGTGTGTGTGTTTTTCAGCACCCCCACATACATTTTGGGCCGGGACCTCTGGGGGTAAGTCTTCTGGTCAATGTCCAAAACAGTAAGTGAAGTATTATTACTGGCTAGACTGGCCTATGTATTAACACTTATCTCAGCTCTCTCTACCTTTGATGCACAATTACTATGCTTCAAGAGTAAAGCATCCATAACAAATGTTACCACCTGGCTAGACTGCCCTACATTGAATGTAGGTCACTCTAGCCAGATAATAACACTTATCAAGTTTGTGTTACACTTAGTCCCAGAAAACATATGCCATGCCACATTAAGAAAGCATATGTAGATTGGCTCTACTAGTGTCAGTCTGCATGTACTTCCCTAATGTGTGTTATAGCATTCTTTTCTTGGCATCAAGGGAAATGCAAGCAAACATTTTATTACATGGCTAAACTGACTTACAGTAATAGTGCCAGTCTGTATTTACTTTCTTAAGTTGGCATGATACTTTTTACAAGGCATCAAGTGTAAAGTTTGTCCTACAGTGTCAGATTGTATTTACTTCCTTACTGTGGCATCACATGTGTTACTGTTTACTTGCCATTAAGGGTCAAATAAGCATGATGAGTGGTATTATATGGCTAGACTGGCTAAAAATGGTCGCTACAGTCTAGCCATATATTATGTGTTTGTCACAACATGTTTGTTCATTGCATTAAGATTAAATGCATACATACGTTTGATTACTTGATTACACAAGTTTATCTTAGTATAGCCAGTCGGGGTATACTTTATTTTGGTGGCATGCCATTTTTCACTACTGGGAGTCTTCATGGGGTAATCGTGGCATATATTGGTGCAGCATGCGAGGACATGCACAAGCACAGCCAGCATGAACATGCTTTATGTACTGGCATACGTTGTGCTGAAAGCTATAAATAAAAAGTGTTTGACGTGGTCCAGTGCATCGTTTGTAACTTTCATCTACTGGTTATTGCCATGTGCTACCATACAACATTGATTGCAAACGCTGTGGGTTTCTACCCAATTTTTCACAGAATGTGCTGTTAAATGCCCCATTTAACCCATTATATAAAACATTTTCTCTGGGGAGACCCCTCAAATGCTTATTGGTTGGTTCAAGCTTCCTCGCTGTGCTCAGTTACCCATGCATATTAGACACATGCATTTACGTCCCTCCAGTTCAAAAGTTCAAATATTCACCAGGTGCCACTGACTCTAACAATGTTTTTAAACGTCTTTTAAATTTCGATTCAATCAATTCGAAATTGCTTTATCTGTTGTTGTGAAGCAGAAACCACAATATAGATGTTGACTATGATGCCTACGAATAATAATGGTTGCATGGTTAATTCCTAACATTGGACTGTGCTTTTCTGAGACAAAGGTGGGTGGGCTAATTAAACCACTCCTGAAGCGCATTTTCATTCATCCGTTCTTCTCCCTTTCTTAGTCTTATTTTACTTTTATTTCTATATTTTTAATGAAGGTTCTAATTTTCGAACTCCTGTCACTCGAAGTTCTTCCAATCCTGGTTTAAACTTGCCTTGCTCTGTGTCTTGTCTTCCTTCATTATAATACTCCATTCTATATGTTGATTTTCCATTCTTTGTTTTGTCGTTTTTTAGAACATGTTTCCATTCCCCGCTTTCTCCCTCTCATGCCCCGTTATATTTTTCTTGCTGTGGTAATTTCATGGAAAAGACATGTAAACTAAAGGTGGGAAATACTTGCCTTTTTCTTTCTCTTAGTATTATTGGCAGGATGGTCATCGCTGTTTGTAGCAGCAGGCACAGAGGACTATGTACCTCCTTTTGCTTGGGAACTGTCATTCCAAGTTCCAGAACGCAATGTTTTTTTCTTTCATTCCTGCAATGTTCCATTGGCACTGTTGGGGTTTACTGAACCTTGCTTCCAGGTGCCAGGATGCACAGAAAATGCTCTTTTTCAGTATGTGCCAGTGGAATACTAAGCGCATGGGACCTTTCACTCCAGACTCTGGGATCGATTGGAGTATTTCTCTCTCCCAATGACCAAGTGGCTTTGGGTGTTTGCAGTCCAGAACCTTCACCTTCGGTTCCAGGATGCAGTGCGGTCTTTCACTCTTTTCCTATCAATGTTTAATTGGCGCTATGGCACAATTTGGAACTCTCACCCATGGTTCCTGTCATAAATGATTAGGCTCAGAAACAGAATGCACTTTACTGCTAGCAGGTCGTCGTGGAGGTTGTTAGTTTGAGCTCCATAAGGCAGACTTTATTTCCCAGTGATGCATCATGTTGGAGGATATGCCCACATTGCGACCATTCCGGTTTCACCCTGGTGGGCACACCTCAGCATCTTACCCATCTTGCCTGCTCCATGCCTAAAAGACTCTACAACTAAGCAAGCTTCACAACTCAATGATAGTGTGAGCGTGACTCACGCTGCCTGTTGAACATTTGAAGATTATTGGGTTTTGAGGCGTGTCACGGCTTCTAACTGGCATTTTGAACAACGTCTGGCCTTCATGTTCTTTGTACTATCTACCCAATTTCTGTCCACAACTTGCCTCTTGATCATGTGGTGGATTCAATTGCCTTCATCATCATTGTTATACTGTTTGAAAATAATCTGCGCTCATATTAGTGACCCCAGTTAAGTACGTTCACATCCGGCAACTTCTTGAAGTTTTGCGCTACCAAGCTTGTTTTCCCTTTAGCTACTATTTCATCCCAAACTCAGCACAAACAACCTGCTTTTGTCTGCCTGCAACATTCCTAATATCAAAATAGGGACATAAGTGTTGCTTCTCCTGTTTCATCCGTGAAAACTGCTCCAATTCTGTAGTCGCCTTTTTCAATTTGGATTATTCTTTTCACCCTTTATCTGCAAGAGGTTTTCCCCAAGTTTTTGACATCCCGTATGCTGACAGGGTAGTCATCACCTGGCCTATGGCATTATGTACTGCTGCAAGGGGAGGATATCCGTAGGTGCTGGGCCTGGGGAAATCTCGCTGGGGCAATACTGTTGCTACTTTGTTATGCATTGTATAACTAAAGACTTGATGAGAATATCCTTAGTAACTACTTATCATGTGATTGCATGATCCCTCTCCTCACCCTTCCCATTCCTCCTACATCGAATACTACCTCCCTAGTGGACCATTACAACACATTGCTACTCTCACACACAGACCAACTACCCCTTCGAAAAGCTAAGGAAACATAAAACAAAGTGCACCTCAACTCGTCACGGCCAGCCCTCGATCCATCAGAGCAGCCAAAAAGAGCAGCTGAAGCTGCCTGGCACAAAAACCCTACCACTGCCAACAAAGCTATGTTCTCCAACTCCTCCCTCCAACACAATCTATCCTAGCCGCGAAAGCAACTATCTACAACGATTGATTATCAAAAGCTGCCTCCAACTCCCACAAACTCTTCTGTATTGTCATGGAGCTAGCATCCCCACCCTCCTTCACAAAAGACAACTCTTGGTCTAACAGCATCCAAGACACCCAAGGCAATAATGTGCACCTTCAAGCCAAAACTAAAAACAAACAGAAACCCTTACCAAGCCCAGCACTCTCCCCTCCCCTCTCCCCTGGCTCCACTTCTATTCCCCCATTTCACTTCCAACCCATCAGCACTACTATCCTCAGACACATCATCAAGGGCCTCGAGCCATCATGCTGCTAGGGTGATATTTGCCCACCAACACTTGTCAAGGAATGTGCTGAACCCCTCCTCCCCTTCATCACCACCATCATCAACACCTCTTTCACATCCTGCACAGTCCCGGCCTCGCTCAAAGAATCCTGGATTGCCCAGCTGCAACAATAAAAACTACTCTCGAACCAGCCATCCTCACCAACTATCTCCCCATCACAACAGTTCCCTTCCTCCTGAACATCATGGACAGAGTTGCTTACCTGCAAATACAGGGATTCCTAGAACTCCACCGTATTCTGGGCTCCCGACAATCTGGCTTCCTCCCAAAACATAGGACTGAAAGAGTACTCCTAGACCTAAAGAATCAACTTGACACTGCCAACGATCAGGGCTCCCTTTCACTCCACATTTCCTACACTACTTACTCCGACGACACCCAAATCCTCTTCCCTCTCACCGGCCACCACCCCACTGACTGACTCTGTATAAACGCTATCTATGAACTATCCAGACCTGGATGGCCACCAGCAGCCTTAATAGGATCCAAGCTAGACTATTGCAACTCCCTACTTTGCAGCACATCAGAAAAACACCTTCACAAACTTCAGATAATTCAAAATAATGCCCTCCGGGCGGCATTGGACATAGGCAGACATGATCACATCTCAAAGGCCAGAAAGGCTGCTTACTGGCTTCTGGTCAAGGACAGAATTAAGTTCAAGACACTCTCCATCGTCTACCTTTGCACATCCACCAACACAAACCCAATATTTTGCTAAAAAAAATCACAAAACACTCCACAGCCAGAACAGTGAGATCAGCCTACAAATATTGCCTTGTCAACCCAAGATTTAACAGGAAAAGAGCAAGTGGTGCTAGCTTCTGTGCCCGGGCGCCTGCCCTCTGGAATGAGCTCCCGCCCCTCCTGCGAGATGAACCATCATAAAATACTTTCAGGAAACACCTCAAAACCCACCTCTTCAACTAACTTTCTCCCATATGGGTTCCCCCCTCCTTTCATCCTTCATAACCAGCACCTAGATGCCTGTGGGCTTTGTGTGCTCATAATGTCCAAAATAAATAAATACATAAATAAATAAATAAATAAATACATCTCTACATCTCTACTTTCCTTCTCTACTGCCTGAGTGGAGATGAATATTTTGGTATGTCACCCCAGTTTTTTCCTAAACGATCATTGTACCTTGTCCCATGGGGTTGCCAGTGGATTTGAGGGTAGGTATAAGGGCATTTTCTGAAAACAGTTTGTATTCTCACAATTCTGGATGTTTTACAGAAGAAAAGAAGACCAACGTAGTTAGCTAAAGTACTGTGTGGTCACAGTAGTGGTTTATGAATACCATGCACATAAAACAATAAAACATCATTTTAAGATGATGTTTTACAGTAATCAATGCACACAGCTTAGTAAAAGTAGAACAAATATTTTAGTAGTCCAAGAAAATTTAAAATTAAAGCAGATAGATCACAGAGGCCAATGCATGTCGGATAACGAATCCTTCTTCAGGGTGAATCCACAATAAAGGCAACACAATGCATGATGCTTCCTCTGGTTGAACCTAAAATGAAAGTGATGAAAAACAAATGTCAAACAAGTAAAGATAATACCTGTCCCTGTTTACTAAAAGGATCATCTGTATCTAGGTATACAAAATAAATATTAATGTGCAAACACATAAAGTCAGTCAAGAATGAAAATTATACAAAAAATGGGAAACAAAACAAAAATTATACCTGTAGACCTCATGTGGTATATTAACAACCAGTGGAGGATGTTCCAAAAAAACAAAACCGGGAATACAAATTAAGTGCAGTGAATAGCAGGTGCAAATTACCACAATGGGACAAATACTACACACAACCATATGAGGCTCAACTATTGAAAACAAGCTGTAACCCCCCAAGGACAGTAGAGGACAACATAAAAGATTGTCTGTCAATCGTAAGGGAAGTTAAAAACAGCCTGTACATATAACACGTGACATGACACGCAATGACGTCACCACGCAAAATCACAATGTCATTAAACCACTGGTACCAAAGAAGCCTAACTGGGTTATTAGATAATGAAAAATAAGCCTAAAGAGAAAAAAGAGGAAGTAATAGAAAAGGAACATACAGTAGTAAACAGATATAAATATTAAAATCTCTAACTACAAAGAAAATCAAGAGCAAATAAAGTAAATACATGATAAGTGAATAGTTCAATGATAACATGTGAGAATAAAAATGTGATATGTTAAAAAATATCGGAGAAATACCAAAATAAATCCAATGAAATATTCATGAAGAAAACGGAATGGCAAGTCAAACTGAAATCATAGTAAACACGTTAAATTACACTCCTCCGTCATGCCCTTAGTTTATTTTAATTTGATGTGCCATTGATTTCAGTTTGATGTGGCATTCAGTTCTGGAATGCAATACGAGTTCCTCTCTGTTCTCAAAATGATTTCCTGTTAGCGCTTCATGTTTGGAAACCATCACCCTAGTTACCAGAACATAGCATAGCTTTCTCCTTACTGGTTACTGTTGTGCGCTTGGAAACCTTTAAACCAGGCTCAAGGATGCAGTGCTCTAATAATGGTCACATATTAATATTTTGCATTTGGGAACCCTTACTTCAAGTTCAAGGGTGTAGGGCTGTTTTCTCTCACAATGATTGCAGGCTACCTTTGCATACTGGGGCACCTTCATTCTAGGGTCCAGGATGCAGAGTGGGTTCGTCTCACCCTACATCATCCTGCTTCTGTGTGACTACACAAATAATACTGTCACTCATTCCTCTGGCTTTCTCTCTCTCCTCCTCTATCATTCAAGAGTTCCGTGTCTCCATCACCACAGGGATGAATGTGTCTCTCTAACACAGACCACCGTTTTGGCCCTTCTTCACCAGTGTTCTTCTCGCCCTCCTTTTTTTTATCCACAATCCTCTTTTGTTAGGCCTATATTGGTACCAATGTTTAATGCTTCAGTTTCAGGCATCAATTTTCACGTCCCTCCATGAATGTCCAGTGATGTCATAACATGGCATCTTTCATCTCTCACAAAGGGATATCAATTACGAATCTCCCCCTTCTTTTTGGATACCATGTTTCACAGCACCCCTCTTCCACTAAATTAGGATCTCTCTCCTCTGCTCTTCTGGTGGCTTTTTACCTCTTTGATGCATACATGATGACCAATCTCAATGTCAGACCATGAAAGCCACTGTTTTCTGAGATACCACTGCTTGTTACTGTTCCATTTTCCTATCTATCCTATTTTCCTTTTCTTTCTTTATAATCTACAATTTTCTTTACATGTTTTCTTTGCTGTCACTCCCTACTTCTCCTTATGCCTTTTCCATCTCTTCCTCCTTTTTCGTGTTCTCACTATCCCTTTCATTCATTTTCTTTTTCTTTCTTATTTCATTCTCCCTAGCCATTGAGATTACCTTGTTTTTACTCTCTAATCCCCTTCTTTCTTTTTCTCTCTTCATTTGCCTCTGTCTCCTTTCTTCCCCCCTGTTTCTTTCGAATTGTCATTATATCTATTGCATTGTCAACCTTTTGCTCCCACCTAGATGCAGTCTACAGTCAATTGGTCTTGGCACGCCAGTTTCTCCTTGTGTTATTTATGACCACCTTCTGGACACCTCTTATGCTTTAGTTAAAATCTAGGGGACTACAACGACCATAAAGAATGCTTTAAAGGTTATGACACAGTTGCTACATTTATACATTTTGGCTAACCTATATGCAGAAGCTATTGCAATGGAATGCAGCTAGGGCTGAAATGACATGTGAGGACAGACACACCGATTGTGGGTGTTGTTTGATATGTATCAATCATTAGCTGCATATGGCTATCTAAATACATATGGCCATTCGTATCCACGGTCCATCCCTCCATGCCCAAAAGACATGATCCTGGATCCCGTTGACCTAGCTCCACCAAGCAGTAACAGCATACTTTATCCAGCCAGTGTTATTTCTGAACCATCTGCTGAGAGTTAATGGCTTAATTGCAGCTGTAAATGTGCTTCTAGTTTAAAATAAATGTGTTTTTAACCTTTCAACCGAGTGTACCTTTAGGCACTTGATGTATATCTCTTCATTGCACTAACGTTCTGTTAAAAGCAGACAGTGACAAAGCCAATTGTTTTGGCTTGTGTATAGGTGTTAAATAGGAATTTGCCTAGCAATTGTATCATGCACCCAGATAATCACAAAATGTTTGAGCTGTTGACAATAAGGCCAGGTAGTACCATTATGCTTGGCAAATATATATCCCATGCCTGCAAATAGTTAAAACTGTTGGCTTTGCAAATGTCTGTTTTAGGTTAAGGCATCGTTAAATCCTTATCTCCTTAGCCTCCACTGTCACTGCATCATCAATAAGAAGCCATAGATTTAATAAAAGAGCTTGAAAGAGGACATGTTGTGATTAGCGACCGATACTTCTGATGAGTAGACAATGTATGGAGTGGGCACCACCTTAAATTTCAATTCAGTAGATTCTATTATTAATTAGCACACTCTGCGGTGCAGCGGCCAATCAGGTTCCTCTAAAACCGGGCTTAATCTACCGGTGCAAGCCCAGATTCGGAGCTACCCGAGTGGTCGCTGCACCCGGTGCTGCTGTTTTTCCTCCTCCTCTGTCTCCTGTCCCCAAATACAGCCCCTCCATTCACCCCCACCGATCCACCCCTCCCAAACTAATCTCCTTACCTCTTAATGGCTCCTCTGTCGGGCAGCACTGCTCCATGTGGAAGCCATGGAAATGTAAGAGGGGCTAAGAGTGGATCCCCGCCTTCCATTTCCATGGCAATCCTGACTCTCTCCAGCCGCTGCTGCAAAGGAAGCAGCACAGGTGTTTTTTGTTTCTTTCTATTGCAATTAGCAGCTCAAGGCTTTGCCTCATGGTGCTAATAGCAATAATCCCATGTTCTGAGGGTTTCACCGGCCCGGTAATATCATTAGGGTCCGGCATTAAGGCTCGGGCTACGCTCGGCCCTGCAACTTGGGCCCCGGCCCTTTACCGGCCAGTGGAGCCTGCAGAATGCGGGATTATTGCTTAATTAGCACCCTGCTTGGGAACACGAGCTGAATCTGGCAATCAAAGCCGCTTACAAGCTGCCTGATGGCTGTTTCCCTCAGCTGCCATCTTCCCCCACCATCCATCCCCTTTTATTTAAAAACAAAAAAAGATCCCTCCCTCCCAACTGCACCTGCTGCCACTGCTTACCACTGCCCCTGATGGCCTCCATGGAAAACAAAGAGGGGCTGCGTATGGAGCCCCACCTTCCAATTCCATGGTGGCCATCTTTGAGTCTTTTTTTCCTTGAACAGGACTCTGCAAGGTGACCCATTCACGGGAAGAAAATACTTTTAATTAGCCCCATCTCAGCCCATGGGACGTATGCTAATGGCATTAAGCACTTGTTACAAGGGCTGGAATGGGTAGTAATGGCTTGGGTCCCTTGTTAAAATCCCTTGCTTCACCTGGACCTTTAATTTGGGCCGCCAGGCCATTACCATCCGTTCCAGTGCTGTGCCGTAGTTACTGAAGTCTATTTCCTTTTGGATGATGTCACGGTATTCAACATAGAATATGGACTTCAAAACTGATGTCTGAATGCCACGAAGCACTAGAAAGTAAGTTTATTTTATTTTTTTTATAAATGAAACGCCATTAGCACCCGCAACAGTAAACTGCACGGGTTTTAATGGCTTTGCTTGGGCCCTTAACTTGGGCGTTGGGCCATTATCAATAGGGTCAATCTTCCGCCTCGGGTCATAGTGCATGCATTTTATTTGGTAATAGGCATTAAACCATCAGTGCACACACATTTTAATAGAAACTTACAAATAGGGAGACCGAGGAGGATATCCTCAGATACTTCTGATGACCACACATATAGATGTCATGCATCGCCCAGTAGTCCCCCTTATTTTCAGATTCCCCTTTCATTTGTGCATTCAGATCAATAAGTGCAAGTGGGATCTGGCTTACTTACAATGTCAGTACCCTTTAAAAATGTTGGCTTCAAAATTTGTTTTGAGAAGTGTGCATTCATGAACGCAATGTGCACACTCCTAACTTATGTTGACACCTGTCTTCCATCTCTTAGTCGAACATAACATGTTATTAGTTTTAGAATTAACAAGGTCCATGCCAAGTAGGTGCAGCCCACACAGTCCTTTTTCTTTGCATTCTCAGACTTGTAGACTAGCATTTACATTTCAAACACAACTAGTGCCACAATGTAAGTCCTGGAATTCAAAATCAAAATCCTGTCAATCCAACCTACAGAACGTCTACTACATGCGGTTTACAATTGTTTTATTACACTAATGGATATCAGCCCAGGCCGGATAATGTTTTTAAGTCCAGCTGGGAGACATGGTGATGCCAGGGTAGCCACCAGCAAAAGGTGTCCCTCTACTCTCCCGAACTCAACATGTTTACTGCTTCCCTCCCCAGATGTTGCTGTCTGTTTCGCAGCAAAAACGTCAGTGCCTGGAGGCATTTGAACTACAATAAGAAGGGTGGAGTCAGAGAAGACATTAAAACCCTGTAATGAACTCCTGCAGGATGCTTTAATAAAGAGCTTCTTTGTTTGGCTAAAACACATCTGACACTTCAGAAAATATATTTTATTATTTCTTTTAAGTGCAGTTAATTGGAGAATATATGGTTCAGTTTTTGTTTTTTTGTCAATGGGCTTTTTCCCACTTTGTTCATACTCTCATAAAATGGCTTCTCTTCTTTGTGTTATTGTGGAGACACCCTTTTGGGAATTGTTTCTGCCATTTGTCAAGGTGTTAATGTAAGTCATTTCTGATTGAAAATGACTTCCCTATTCAAATACAAACAAAATACAAATGCACCATTTTGAGGGGTGGGGAAGTGGTATAATAGTAGGTTCTACGGTTTTGATGGATCTTTACTGACATGGCATGCACACATCTCTGCAGCAGATAGAGTAATCTATTCTGCTACATAGTGACCGGTGGCACTGTGAACTGATTGCAGGTACAAGTATATCTTTGCAGCAGGCCAGGCTTATTTTGTGCCACGGCTGTCGAGTTCTCATCCCTGAGACTTACTCTGAAATGGACTGAGCTCCAGCACTTGTGACAATGTTGTTGGACATGCTCAATCAGCTGGTTCACACTGCTTAACCAATCCCAGTCTTGCAAACCAGCGGCCTTTGATGCAAATTGAATTTATTTAAATGGGTATTTTAAGTATTTGGAAATGGTGGTGTGAGCTATAGGAATGGCAGGACCCTGCGCTGATCTAGTTCCAAAGCCGTTTGTTACTCCTGCGGGTAGATACAGGGTCTCAGCGGGACCAGCTCACGGGTTCCCGTGTGTGGAGGTAAGAAAGGCAGCAAATAAAATCAAGACTACACGCACAACCAAGTGTCTGACTGATCATTTACCAATGCCAACAGGAATTTAGTGAAAGTCTCACAGATCCTGTGTCCATACAAACAGGGTGTCATCTCCCTTGGGTATCTCAAGTGGATTGTTTCCTGGAATGGAATCATTCTTTTTTCAGTCTACTGTGCCACATTTGATTTTTTTTTATTTTTCTGGTAGCACCTTTTAAAAAGTGTCTCAGTCCTGTAGTTGTTTAGCTAATATCAAGGCATAAAATAAGCAGTGTCACATAGCAATTTGCTATGCAATTCTGTTGGTTTTCTAATTAAATTGATACTGTGTAGCACAGCCAGCTTTTTAAATGACCCTGTTCAATGAAAGCACAGCTCACCCTGCATTCGTCTGTTGCCGTCTGGGCTCTCTCAACCTCTTTTGTCTGATCACTGAAAGTTCTAAGAAGCTAATGGAGAGAGAGTGCAGTAATCATCTCCTCCACTTTTAAAAGTGCCAATGCCAGCTACGGGAATGCGAAAAATGGAAGAACCTACTTTGAAGAGTCAAGACTAATGACCCCTCATAATTCTGGCAGATCATCAACATTCAGAATAAGACTGCTCATCTATAATTAATGGTGTCTCTGAGGCTGGGTGGATTGCCATGAAAATCTGACATTGAACTGTGGTCTAATGTCCTACACCATCTATTCTCCTGCAATGCCACCAGCCAACTGCTTCTGCAGTCATGGCTAGACAGTATCTTGGTACCAGTATTAAAAAAGGGCTCAAATACAGACCCGTGCAACTATCAACTTCTGGCCATGCTGGATGATCCCTCTAAAATATTTCCAAACATTTTGCTGGAGGAATTAACACGTTGGGCTGAGATGTCTGATATAATACCATGGAATCAAACTGGGTTTTGCAAGGGATGCTCAACGTCAGTCAATATATTAGATTTTCTACTACTATAATTCAACAGGCTTGGAAGATTCAGAGACACCCTATATATGTGGCATGTGTTCACTACAGTGACACATTTGACACTGTTGACCGTGGAAGGTTATGGGGGAAGTTGCTAAGTTGGGGTTCCCCAGAGGCCTATCGAAAATGATTATGAAGTTGCATGAGGGGACGTGTCAAAGTGCGGCTAGAGAGCAAAGGTGGGACATCTTGCTGGATCAACAGAAATTGGGCCTCAAACAGGACTGTTCACTGGCTGCACTGCTATTTGATCTGTATTTATCTGACATGGGGAGAGCCCTAACCAATTCCAGATGCTTACCACCAAGCTTGGCAATTAAGAAGTTCAGTGGTTCGGCTATGCCGATGACATCGTTATCCTTGAGCTTACACCATGTGGCTTACAACTTGTACTGGATAACCTCCTCTCCTTTTAATTCCCTAAGAATAAACACCACAAAAACTAAAATCATGGTAATCACATCAAAAGTGGCTTTCATTGCTTGGAACCTTAAAGGGGCTTCTATTGAAGTCATGAATGAATACACCTATTTGGGCATTATGTTTGATACAAAATTAGTGGGTGTTCCCCATTTGAGTAAGTTAAAAGTCTGTAGTGCTCAAATTTCAGGTGCTATCCGTTCACTTGCCTATAAGGGAGGTGGATACTCAGTGGGACCTGTGGCCAAGTTGTACTTGATGAAGATTGCACTCATTATTTGCTATGCTGCAGAGGCATGGGCACTTGGGTCAATGGAAGCTATTTTTAAAATTGAATCAATGACCCTTAAGCGGTGTATCATGTTGTGCAGTTCCATTTTTTACTGGAAGCTCGCCCATGCTGCAAGTAATCCTCTCATGGGCTTGCTGTATGAGGTGTTCCACACAAAACTTGATTACATGATATCCTCTCCACTCAGTGCCCTTAAACATCTATCTGAGTTATGGTTTGAGAAACTTTGAATGGATCCACTGGAAATTAATCTTGGTCGATATAAACAAATTATGAGGTCAGTGTTGGATGCACACACCCATGACCAGATGATAGACGACTCCAAATCAAGTGCAGAACACTTTCTCCCATATTTACTGGAAAGACAGTTAATGCCAAAGTATATTCAGAACTTCATTGGAAACCATCTGATATGGGTCTACCTAGGTATTAAATGTAATGCTTTGAGATAACTGGTCACTGGCATAAAGTAGAAAGGAACCTCAGACTCTGCCAGTTTTATGGCGAACCAGTTATTGAATTTGTGCATCATCTCCTATTTCTCTGTGGTGCAATGGCAGCCCTCTGATGGAAAGAAAACATAGATTCTGGTCTTCAGTCACTAGTAATGTGGGGTACATTGACCAGCCCAGCAGAAATCCCATACCTCACCAAACTACATCTCAAGTAGTCACCACCAGAATGGCTGCACTGGCTCTGTTGAGCACTATCGCCTTGCATTAAAACTATGCTTTGCAGTCCCCAACATGATGGCTCGGCCGTCTTACCAGCCACACAAGGGGCAAGATAAAATACAGAACACCCCGATAATTGCTGCCAGTATTTTCTTCAATTGCACTAAAGCAAATAGTTCAAAGGCAGAACTGCTATGCTGCCAGCTCAAAACTTTTTCACTGAGAAAGAACATATTCTGCCTTTTAAAATGACTGCACCCTGATTCTCTTTTTCATCTGTTCAACAGTACACAGTTCTCATCCAGTGAGACCCAGCTAGGTCCCTCCATATTCAATTTGTCCTCCAGCAAAAATATGAGTGTGGTGTGCAACATGCAGAGGCGAGGAGTGGTAGACGAGCAAGAGGTGATGGTTTCTGCTGACGCACACATACAGAGATGAAATCTCGGGTGCTATTGGCAATCTTTATTGCACAAAGTCGCAGAAGTGTTGAACAATGATTCCTTTCACAATGGCCTCACACATAAATAGCTGGTGGCCTATACATTAAGAAAGGTGTAGCTATGATGTCTAGAATACCAACGTCCAGAGGCCCAGGTGGCAGAAAATGAATGTTCTGATATTTATATAGCAGAACACACGTATGTTTTCGACCTCCGGTGATGCTAAGAAACAAGGTAAAGGAGATACACATCTCTCTACATCATTGTCACTAACCTTTAAAGTGCCCAATGTATAACTGGCCTTGAGCAGCTGGTCCTAACCTGAAGCATGACAGTCAGTACAGGCCAGTGGACCATATACAAGACAGATTATTTCTCTGGATACTTTCGGTCTTTTTCTCTTACTGCTCTGACTCTACATGGCCTGGTTGGCATTTCTGTTTTCCATGTCTCCTCTCCTTTATCGCTTGGTCTTCCTCTCTAGGCACTGTAGTCAGTCTGAGCTCTCAATTTACAGATTCACTAACAAAGAATGAATCCTCATAATATCAGCAAATAGGATCCCCGCTTCTACTGAACTGTGATCAATATTCACACGCTCTTCCTTTGTGGATTTCTAACACTGGCCTAATACTGTTTACCATTTCATTGACATGAAGTATATTGTGCTGTTTTAAAAAGTGCATTGAATTAGGTCTATTAAAGGTAGAAGGTAAACCTACACTGCTTCATGCATTGTGCTTTAACAACAGGTTTACCACATGCATTTGTGAGCTGTGCATGCAGCATATTAAAGGCCTAATTCAAAGAAGCGTTTAATAATGGTGTAATCTTTTTGAAACACACTCTGTGAATCAGGCATAAATATATCTAAGAAGAAACCCCATGCTTTTTTGTAAACCATGGTGCATCATGGCATTTCAAACCCAACATAGCTTAGGTAACTGATCATTGGTAATTAGCTCAGGTGGTACCCTTCAAAGCAATACACTTTCGCTGCATGCGTCCTGTCACAGCAAGAACCTTTTGCAATGGTGGAAAAATGGGACTCTGCAGCACTGCCCCTTAGTAGGCCCTGCCCAACATCCTGCACAATCGCAGACCCCACTTATATCGGTCCCTGTGTTCGCATAAAAAGCAGTGACATGTTTAGATATATTGTTATATCGGACGGCAAATGCTTCAAAGTACAACGTGTTCGCGCAAAGACTTGCAATTACAACCGACAGAGCTCAGAATGGGGCTTGCACAACTCACTGCTCTAAAACCGCAGCTGACCAAGAATGTGCACCGCTTACAGTAGGCTGCTCGTAAAAGCAATTTTATGAGTCTCGGTGCTTCCTGAAATCCAGTCACACAAAGCACACACAGTGCTTACGCTGTCACTCAAGCAGTGTACAGCTGGTAAGCTTATTGTACAATAAGCAAATCACTGACAGGTGTGGCCTGTCCATCTGTTGAGAGAATTTTGCAATCTGGGCTGCCTGCTTGAATTATTTACCTCACATCTTTTCACTCATACATGAGTCTGTGTGCTTAACAGGCTACGCAAAGTTAAGGAGGCAAGCAAAGTAAGAATAATGCATTGATTCCTAGGGTGGCCATGGATGCCCTGTCTTGGAATGCACACTGGCCTGCAGCCTCAACTGCGCTGGTGTGCTCCGCGTCCCTTCTTGACAGGCCGGGTGATGGCATCCGTGATTTGTAATCATCAGTGTTCTCGTACAACATGTAATTAGTGATGTCATCAGTGATGTGATCTGTGATGTCATCATTGTGGTCATAGGCTGCACAACAGGAGGCGCAAAGTTAAGGTGGCTTTAGCTGAATTTCAGGGGTTTTGTTGCATTACGTTCTCACCTTAACATCTCTGCAACTAAAGTGTTTTCCTTGAATTTCACGGGTTTTGTTACAATGTATTTCTCACCTTAACGTCCCTGCAACTAAAGTTGTTTCCTTGAATAACAAGCCAACTTTGATATAAAGCAATATAAACTGAAGTAGAATTTGTCTTAAGGCAATATGTCCAAAATTCATGATCTAATATTGCCTCGTAACTATGGACCAGGTGCCATAAGTGAATCATGTATAACTGACCCAATTTCGGACATTCCATGAAAATATGGCGAAAGTGGTCTGTCGTGGTCCGTCGGGTGCCGGAGGTAGAAGACTAGAGAGACACCTTTCAAAAACAACTCGCATAGCAACGAGATCACCCACTGCTTACTACTCACAATTGAAGACACGGTAAGCTGCGTGAGTGGAACGAGACTGTCTGAATCCTTGACAAAACAGAGAAAGCAAAGTGCCTTATCTTCCGGTTTGTCAACACTCCCGTCCCTACTGACACCATATATTTGCCACCTGTTTAAAAGCCATTGGTGACAAAAACATCAAGAACTGTGTCCTCTAGTTTAGGGCCCAAAGAAGAAGACGGGTGCTGTCTCAGAAGTTCACGACTGAGACCTGATGGAGGAAAACCACATGGTAATCCTCCAATCGATAAGGGAGGGAGTACTTCAACTAACATAAATGGAGTGCAAGCCAACAACAAATTTGCAGGCCGGACCAACCAGCCGAGCGGTCCACAAAAACTTTCAGACCCGGCTGACAACACTGCAGAACACTGCAGAAAAATCAAGCTTTCTCCACCTACCTGGGAGCTGCAAGAATCGAGAGGACCAGGAGGCGAGACCCATGCTCGCGTTGCCGCCACGCCGAGCCCCTATTGCGCAGATTACAATCCCGCAGCCCGGCGTCGCAGCATCCGCCTCGCTGGCGTCCTCCGGAGGGAGGGCGGAGCAAGTTGGACCAGCCGACGCCAAGCAGGACGGTGAGCAAGCCGTTGATGGCTTGGCGGCGGGCCCGGGAGGAGGCTCAGCGGGGGACCCGTTGCCATCTCCATTGACATCTCCGTGCCCCGCTCCTGGAATGGGTATTGAGCGGGGGGCAGGACACGGTCGTGGCCACAAGTGCGCAGCTGCGAATGGAGATCACATGGCATCCATTACAGAGGTAAATCATGCAAAGAGCGGACCCGCTCTCATGACAACCGCCCAAGTACACGCCGAAATAGACAGCCTGCAAGAGCAAAATAAAGAAAATACACCAGATCTCTTACTCACAGATGTTAATTCAACACGAAACACAAAAAAGAGATCTGGAGATGACAGTGGGAAACAAGCACAACATAGAAAAACTAATAAAAAAGAAATTGACTTTTTCTTGAACGAAACAGTATGTGCAAAAAATCACAACTTCAAAACAAAAAAGGTAGAGTAAACACTACCACGAGCTCCGCATGCTTGAAAAAGCCCATCACAATGCGGATTCTAACTGACTTCTTCAAAGCTCAGCTGTCTAAAAAAAACAAAGATCACAGAGAACTCTCTGACGCCGAAATGCTTGCTGCTGTAAAGGAAAATTTCCCATGCACTAAACACCGCAAGATTGACAATGGCCAAATTACAATTCACGAACAACTGTCTGAGTCGCAGATATCTGCATCAACAGCAGCAAGTGAGGCCCCGGCAGAAGCATGGCCACGAAAAAATACAGCACACTGTGACAACATTAAAATCGAGAAGGAAATTCACCCAGCCACACCACAACAACAGAACCTGCCAAAGACATTGAAAAATGGCGAGGCAGACCGCGGCCCTGCAGGCGACAAGAAAAGTACCAACCAGACATTGATGGGTCCAAACGAGGCCATAACTAGTCTTGAAGTGGACTTAGAGGATCAACGGCCAGTGATTGAAAATGCTCCACCAAACACCCTACAATTAGGCAATCCCAAGCAAATACATGACAAGCAACAAAACACAGGACAACTCCCTGAGAAAGACAACCGCAGTGGGGCAGCTCCCTCAATACCACTGTTGGAAGAAGAGCCACTCGCAGACAAAACTTCTCCTATTAAAGAAGCATTGAATGGAAGATCACGACTTGAAGAAGAGGAACAACAGGCCAAGATCCTCGCCAAAAGGAGAAATTCTCAAGAGTATCCTGCTAACAACCCAGCTAACAAAGCACACAGCTCCACCAATCAGTTCCAAACGCCGGGAAGAAGAGCCAGCGACCAAATGCACACTCCCGGAAAGGGCCCCACTTCACAGACTGTATTCACAATCCCTGAAACACCTACAAAAAAACACCCAGATATGTTGAGCATAATGTCTGCAATAACAATAGCCCTTGCTCCGTTTTGTAAACTTTACAAGGTGATTAACGACACCACAAAGGACCAACAAACCATGCTAGCCATGATCTTGACCAAAGTAACTTGCCTGGAAGACTACATTGCTGCAAACGAAGAGAATAAATCCCATGAAAACACAATGGACAAATGTGCGACTCACTTAATGGACAAAATTATAGAAAAAATGGCAAAACAAGATCTGCACGAAACAAGGATGAACACCGCAACTACAACCAAAGGGTCGGGATCACAAACGGCAGCAATCATTGATTTAACTAGCAACAGCAAAACGAAATCGATGCCAGGACCGAGGCCTACAAGAACAGCAATTGAAAAGACGGAAACAGCCAAAACATCTGCAACAACCAACACGCCCACGGTGGAACGTGAAAAAAAGCTGCAAGCTGCAAGTATGATACCGGGGCTCCCGAGCCGGCTTATTCAATATTCGAAAAAGCAAACCCAAAGAACAAGGAAGCTCCAAGCAAGATTAACATCACAATGCATGTCGAAGTTGTCCAACCAAAAAAACAAAACCGACACGCAGGCTCAAGCGCAAACGATGAGCACTCCAAACAGAAACGTGGTTACACATACACCAAGTAACAAGGACCAGCAACCCAATCCAAAGCAAGTGAGAACTGATTCTCCAAATTCAGTAGCAGAGTTCCTTAGAGACGACATACTAATGGATGTCAGCGTGTACTCGGACGATGAATTACAAACCACAATACCTATTATAAGTTCACAAGACAAGACACCAATGCAGTCCTCAGTCAGCAAAATATCTTCAATCCAGAAAGAAAAAAAAGAAATGTAACCTACGAAAGAGATTTTGAAACTTTAGAAGAAAGACACAACCGTTTAATTAATAAAACAATGCAAGGAAAAGATAAGTAGACCCTTGCTCAAATAGACTATCAGCAGCGAGAAATAAAAGCAAAACAACCTGATTCTAAAGATGAAAGACAAAACTCAGTGGAAAGGAATACGAAACCCGACGCAGCACGAACAAAAGAGTCAAACACACAAATAAGGCCAAGAGTAGAATCGCAGAGAGTTGCACAGAAAGTTCACTACAGATCAAGAACAGATGCCTACGATAAATCAAGCGAAAAATGAAAAGAAACAAGGTGGACACTCAAAATGGAACAACAAGCAAGTAACAAGAATGACCTCATCTTAAACAGAAGATCAGTCATGTCAATCTTCCACCAGATCTCTAAACTGAAGGACATAAATTCAGAAGACCTGATAATCGTCGAACCTTGGCACAACCATTAGAAAGCGGCAACACCTCTACACAGATTTACAAAAGCAAACAAGAAATGTACAGCCTCGGATATAACTTGGAAGAAACAACAAAGCAAGAAGATCACATAAGAAAAAAAGAGACCAACAGGACGAACGTAAACATCAACAAATACACAGAATGCACGAACAACCGTGACAAAAACGAAAAGCGCAAATCTGCAAAATGACAGGAAAAAGAGTATGCAACGAAAAAGTGTCACAATGATACAGATACTACAGATACTACCAACACGTTACACAAACCGAAAAAAATGAAAGAACAAGTCACGATGGCAAAAAGCTTGAATGTTACCAATTACTCCTACAGTAACCAAGGCAAAATAGAACAAAGTACAAATAGCACACACAGTCGATCAACAAGAGCCATTTCGCAAACGGTACAAAATAGTCACCCTCAACAGGAACTGAATCACAACTTAGACAGTAAACAAGGAATCTGGGCCTGGTTAACAAAAGCACTCAAATTACACTGAAAGAAATAGCAATCTGTGAACACAGATTGCAAGACATTGTCGACTCAACAAGAAGAAGATCATCGCCGCAAAGTAAAGCTATGCTCGTGGAGTACAAGAGGACACTCCCACCTAACTGTGCAGGGAGATGTCAATTCTGGAGAATATGACATTATATGTCTCCAGGAGACCTGGTTAACACAGCCTCCGACCATGGAAGGTTACCAAATCATACTAGCCCCAGCAACCAAAGGACATCTAGGACGACTTATGTCAGGACTCATGATTGCATGTCGTAACGGATGTGGACTATCCATTGGATCAACCCTGATTGAAAACCTGTCAATCTGGGCAGTCAGTGTCACCTGGAAACAAAAAAACAACAAAAAAGATACTCTGAACACAGCAGTCATTGCCAACACCTATTGGAACCCAGCCGCAATCAGCAAGGAAAGATTCATCACAATGTGCAAAGAAGTAATTGACGAGGCAATGGCCAGGCTGTTGGTGACTTCTTTAATGATATGCAGAGATCTAAACGCAATCTGCAAAACCCAGAAAAGAAATCGAGTAAAAAAACAGTACTCGTCAGCAGAACAGCGAGGCAGAGCATGGCTCAACTTAACTCAATCACGTGAACTGCACAATCTTGATGATGCCTTCTCACAACCAAATAGAACACCTACCTGGGAACGAGCAGACTCGGCTGAGACAATTGATTACATATTTGTCTCCCAACCGCTGCTTTGCGTTACAGTCTCGCTCAACGTGCGACGCACAATCGCTAGCGACCACAACTTATTGGAGAGTTTCTGGCTAATTCCAAGCAAAAAAAACCTTCGAGAAGGCCCGCAAATTGAGGCCAATGTTCAGGGAACTCGGCTCAAACTAAGTGCTGCAGCGATCAAAGACTTAAAATAAAAATACAAAGCAAATGTCCAGTTGGAAGAAATTTAAGCAGCTGACTACCAACCTCTGCTAGTGGCATACAGGTGTCCAAAAACACGCCAAAAGATCACAGGAACCACAAAAATACATACTTACAATAAAGATCTGGTCGAAAGAAGATGTGAATACAGAAGAACAATGAGGATAATAAAAAAAGAGCAACCAACAGCAGGGGTCAACGCAAAAGTTAAAGAAAACAGTGTGAACAATTCCAGAGACTTCTGGTCCCTACTGAGAGCCGCGGAAAACCCATTAGAAAACACAATAACAAACAACATCAATCAGATCACCTGGGAAAACTACTTTGCTGCAGTGTTCAAGTCTGTAATGACTGAAAACATAGGGGAGTTCCAGCATATCAACTTGAAGTGGATTAACCTTGAAAATAAAGAAGATATCTTGGAAGTCATCAAAAAAGTTGAAAAACTCAAGGGCACCTGGACCTGACGGGATCACCAACTTTGAACTTAAGGTGCATCCTAAAGAATGGGCTGACCTGATAAGCATAATCTCCCGACACTGTGCAGATACGAGATCACTGCCCAAATCATGGACCACAACAACGATAATTCCAATCTACAAAAAAGGAGACATAAAGGATCCCCTAAACTTTCGGCCGATAGCCTTGCTTGATGCTTTAGGAAAAGTCTACGGATCGTTACTCCTAAAGAATTTTCAAACCTGGGCCACCTCTGCTAACTGCAACGACCATCTGCAAGCAGGCTTAAAAAAAATGCTGGGACAGCTGGTAACATACAAATATTCAGCATATTGAAAAGCAAAGCCTTACAACTTGGTCATCGTCTTTTTGTTGTGTTTGTAGACTTCACCCAAGCGTTTGACTGCATTGAGAGACATCACCTTTGGAAGAAATTAAGAGATTGGAACTGTCCAGAAGACATCTTAGCTCGTATTCACGCACCTCACCACAACACCTTGGTGAGCGTACACCTAAGTCGTGAAGGAGACTTATCGGCTGAAATCCCGACCACACGGAGAGTTAAACAGGGATGCCCTCTGGCTTCAGCTCTATTCCTAGCCTAAATAGGAGACCTCCAAGAAAGCGCAAACACAACTCGCGCCTTCCCGCCAAAGATTGGAAACACAGCAATTGGACGACTTCTCTATGCCAACAACCTCACATTATTCAACCAGACACCGATAGGATTGCAAAGGCAATTTAACAGACTCCTACACTACAAAAGTGAAAACGTTCTCGATATTAACAAAGAAAAAACTAAAGTTTTGATCCTGCAAAAAAAGAAAAAGAAAACCAAAGACAGAAAATGGCACCTTGGACATTCAAAAATTGAGATTGTCCAACATTTCAAGTATCTGGGGGTACAACTCGACAGTTCGAAAAATGAAGTCACTATGCAAGCAGTACTTCACGCAAAGATCAAAAAACTAGCTACACAGGCAAAGGCAATCGATAGAAAATTCGGGAAATTTTCACTAATAGCGATAATCCATTTTTACAAAATGAAGGTGTTGCCTGCTGTAACTTATGGCACAGAGGCCATGCCAACCATCCCATAGAACATCTGGCCCAAAATAAAAGCCTCATTCTGGAGATCGGTGCTTAAGTTACCGAACTCTACCTCGGGAGTTGCAATAAGACGGGAGCTGAGTCTTCAGTCCAGGGAGTGAACGGTGAGCTGTAATGCTTTAATGTTCTATAGGAAGTGCAGAATGGTTGACGGTAATGAAGCCCTCAAAATGTTTAAGCGCAAGATGGATGGAGGCAAATCTGAGATGTTAACAAACTGGCAAAAGGAAAACACACTACTACTTGACACCATCGCCTCAGACGAAGATGAACTCATTCACAATCCATGCAGAATCCTACGTAAAATCAAGGAAGCAGACTGGGCAAAGACGGCCGAAGTAGCTGCCACCCAAAAACTTACCTCATACCTACCTGTCAACACAAAAAATTGAATGAGTTGCAAAACTTTGTAAACAAATTTCCAAACAAACGATCACGCAATCTGATACTAAGAGCCCATTTAAATCTGCTAGAAACGAATGAAATATTGCACATCAGAGGTTTAGCACAAACATCCAGTCGCCGTTTTTGTCATGACATCTCGCCTCCACCACAAGAAAAAATGTGTCACCTTTTGATGGTCTGCGCCAAGACTCCCGCAATAAGACAACACTACATATCTCACGTGGCAAGACCAGACTTACTGCTGGAAGAAGAAATGTGGTGGTGTAGGCTTATAGCAGGCGACAGAACTAGCCGGCAAATTTCCACAGCAAAAATGCTGGAACACATTGTTAACAATCTGCTGAAGGAAAATCAGTGACTCGTAGGACACGCTGTTGGAACAACAAATAAACAATAAGCTCAAACGAAATGCTCAAAGCGAGTCAGCTTAGACACATATGAATGGACACCAGTATTTTAAAAATCTTATTTTGATAAAATAATGAAACAAATAAAAAAAATATGCCTCACAGTTTCTTAAGTCCCAGGAATCATACAGATTCTGCAATATTTGCAGTCCTCATGCAACTTCAATCGTCCGCCCAATGAGGCAAGCACAGGAACTTGATTAATCCAGATCAAAAGTCTGAGCCTTCACACTTTGGGGTCTGGGCAAAGTAATAGGTAGGGTTGAGGGCTCATAAATCTATTGGATACTACTGACACGGGGGTGTAACCATTGAGTGTAGCTAAATATTCATAATTGCAAAACCCATTCCCATTGCGCTATTTTCCTTGGAAACACTCTCTTCATAAAGATCGTATTGGGTCGCGCGATGGAAATCGGGATGCCAATTCACAGTGAGGAACAGCTTTTTTATGAGTTGTAAATACTTATCAGCATTCTGTGTCCCCTCAGGACTGTAAGAGGTCAGTCGACCCAGTAGAGAGTCTTTACTAATAGTTTGTGTTCAGAGAATTCTAGGCACAGATACTGCATTGGAGTAGACTGTGGAAGATTCAGATGAGAAGCTAAAATAACCCTTCAATACGATTCAACCATTCCAATTTATGCATCTGCAGAGCTTCTAAACAATACAGTATAGAAGGGCAGAACCACTGTTTATACAACAGTAAGGAATACAACATAGGAAATCCTGCCCTTTCTCTTGCAAATCTTCTAATCAGAAAGGTTAATTGTCTTGCCTTCATGGTTCTAGATTTTATTATATTTTCATAACTCACACAGTGCATTAGATCAAGACCAAGATATTCATACGAGAAAGAATACTGAATTCGTCCTAACTGGGTTTCAATGGACAACCTATTTTTTTTTTTTTTTTTTTTTAGAAGAGAAGATACCAACATCACCTTGTTTTTCTCCACGTTTATAAACAACTCATTTTCATTTGCATATTGGGCCAGTTCTCAGAATAGATCTTTCATTTCAGCCACAGTATGGCTGAGTAGAATAAGGTCATCTGCATACAAAATTGCAGTAACAGGGCCATCATGCATCCTTGTTTAACTCCTCTGTTTATACTAAATTCGCCTGAGAGATGATTTCCATATCCCAGTCTTATCCTAGCAGTAGTATTATTATGGAGGGAATTGACTATCTGCAAAAGCCACAGGGGACAGCCCCATTCAGCCCCATTCAGACATTTTATCCCAAAGTCGCTCTCTATTAACTAGATTGAATGCAGATTTGAAATCCACAAAAGCAATGTACAAGGGCTTAATGTACTTTTTACATTAGTAAATAGTCGATCCAAGACTCTGATATAACTAGTCCCTGCTCGGAAGCTGGTTTGTAACAGATGTAATAGTTCTTTTTTCATCCACCCATGTTTTGCAGATGTTTCAAGACACAGGCGGTGAACACTTTGCCTGTAGTGTCAAGTAGTGTTATCAAAAGGTAATTTTCAGGTGTTAAACAGTTTCCAGCCTTATAAACAGGAAGAAGTATGGATCGAGTCCAGGATTGTGAAATCTCCCTCTGCTGACAGACCTTCCAGAATAGATTGCATCTCAACATTGCCCAGTTTCCTGGGTCTGCCTTTAATATGGCCATGACCAGACGATTTGGAACAGGGGCCCTTGAGTTTTTTGACTTTTCAATAATGTCGGTTAAGCAGTCCCCATTAAAGTGCAATGGCCATGGGTGCTTCTCAACCGTCTTTTCTGTTCCATTTTGTGCACATCTAAACATCTTTGCTTCAACATACTCCCACCAGGTATGTTCAGAAATAGGATTTATTATTATTTTCGTATCATTTGGATCCTTAGCCAAAGAAAGAGTGTGCCAAATTGTTTTTGGATTAAGGCTCAACATAACATTTAATAGCTGTGGCCAATTGTGTGTTAAGCCTTCTGCGTTGCGCCTTTTATGCCAATTTCAGTACATATGATTAGCCTTTTTGATATTAACTAAAGCGCTGTACACAGAATGTGTAGATCGTTTTATAGCTCTCACCTCTCTGCGCAACTTGCGCTTGGCCAATTGTATTTTTATATCAAAAAGCTCTATCTTTTTATTCACCTGCAGGGTTTGGAGCCTTGACTTTAGTAACCCCACTTTTTTGGTGGTTTCAAGGATCCATGATTCGATATCTTCTGCAGTGATCCTACCCAGATAGTTGAAACCACCTGTTAAAGTATCTGCAAGCACTTTACAGGCCCTTCTAATATTGCCTTCAGACCAGCAAATTCTATTGCCTCCCTGATTAACCTCCAAATCCCCAGGTCCCATTTCCCTGAGATCCTCACCTATTCCTTTTGAATGAAGTTCCAGTATACCATGATCACTGTATGGGGTAGGAACAACACGCAATGATGACGCGCATTCTATCAGCGGACCATTCCTTCATAGATAATCCAAAATTCCATGTTTCTTGCCCACATTCCAAGTTGGGTTACCCGGGATGTCATTCGGTAAGCAAGGATCTTGAGTTCCTACCCAACAACAAAGTGGAGTCACTCACGTCCCTTAATGTTAGAGTCTTTCAATAGCAGATTATTTGTTTTCAGTATGTGGGGGAAATTTGCCCCTGGGGAAATTTGCCACATCTTGCATTCAGGTCACCACCCAAGAGGATTATGTCCGACTCTAAATCTACCCAGGACATAATAAGGTTATCTATATTCTAAAAAATAGACTGTTTTATCCTTCCCGGTGGTTCATAGATGCACACTTGTAACCTCCTTTTACATATATTCCCCTGTATAAAACCTACTTCCACTGCATACACCCTTCTCCTACTCACTACCTGTCAACTGCTCACTAGATTAGTAGCCTACCCGAACTCTACCTTCCTAGCTGAGAAGAAATCTCACTTACTCCGTTCTCCACTAGCATGGCACTTAAGCTCAGCAGCCCTGCCTATTCCAACCTTAATACCAGAGGATTATATACAATGACCCCTTGCACCACGGACTCTAGAAAATCTCAAATTACGCAGTAGACTCCCTAAAATCTACGAGCCTCTCAATAGAGCGCTGCCACCCTCCAACAGGAAAACCAACTATTACCACAGCATGACACCGACTAGCACCAAATGGCCCACCACCCAACCTACTGGTCACACATCTGATATTCATATTACTACACCTAGCTCCAAGCCATTAGCCTCCATTAGATTTACTTCCACCGTAATCAAAGAAGATATTCAACCACTCAAAGGAGCTCTCCTCAACGCAAGGTCCCTGGTGGCTCACGCCATAGATATAGCCGACCTCATCACTGAAAACAGCCTAGATTTCCTAGCTATAACTGAATCATGGTTACACAAGGCAGCAGGACCTGTACTTTCATTAGCCATCCCAGAAGGATACACCATTGTCAGACAAGACCGAGATGGCGCCCGAGGCCGTGGAATAGCCATCATATCCAGAGAGAGCCTATCTATGAGATTAATAGCTCCACCTAACCTGCAATCGTGTGAATCCCTCTCTATCAAGCTACCACTCAAGAACTCCCAATCACTCACCTTGCATGTAGTTTTCAGACCCCCTGGGCCGATTGGCACCTTCGAAGAGGATCTGCATAACCTATTGGCCAGCAATCTTAAACCTACATCCCAAGTTCTGCTGCTTGGTGATTTTAACCTAGGCCTGAATGATCCCTCGGACAAACAGGCCCTGCAAGTATCAAATTCCCTCAATGCATTAGGATTACTACAAAAGGTGAACGCTCCTACTCACATTAAGGGTAGAACTCTGGACTGGGTAGTCAACCATAACTGTATAGCGACCATTACCTCGATTTCTCCCCTATCGTGGACCGAACATTTCCTCCTGTCCCTGACACTCTCCACTACCAGACAGAAACTGATAGCGCCCCAAGTCGCGCCACCCTGTCTAACTAGATTAAAGAAGAATATAACAGTGGACAGTGTGATCCCATATATTCTACCCTCCCTAAACGCTTTGCCAGACAGCCTGGACCCAAGCACTCTAGTGCAAGAATATAACAAGATCATGCTCTCCAACCTGGACAAAGTCGCTCCCCCTCAAACTGAGAGCTAGTAAAGCCAAATTACATCTCAACAAGTGGTTCGCTCCACAACTAAAGGACCTACGACTACTAAAGAGAAAATGCGAAACGGACTGGCGCCTTTGCCCTTCCCATGAGAATAAAAAGAAGCTAGCATCCACCGCATCACACTATAAAAAAGAAATCTGCCAGGCAAAAAGAAATTCCTACAATGAACGTATAGCTAACTCTAATTCTAGTATGAAAGAATTATTCACAATCTTAAAAGCGCTAAAGTACCCTGTCTCTCCACCTGACATTTGCATCGAAAATAAGAACTGGTGCTCTGAGATACAACAAGCACTAACCAACAAAATGAATACTCTCCAAACTAAAATAAAGAACAAGAATGACTCTCTAAATCTATCTCAACCTACTCAGGACCACCCTCTACCAGTTGCAAACACCTTTCCTGATCCCAATACCACATTTTGTTTCACCAAAACAACGACACTTGAAGTAGAAAAAACCATCCAATCGCTCAAACCATCAAACTGCAAAGGAGATATCTGCCCAGCGCATATTATAAAAGAGGCTGCGAGAGACCTCTCCCCTTTCATTTCCAAATTGATTAATGCTTCCTTTGCCTCCAACACTGTCCCAGCTAGTCTCAAACAATCATGGGTGCTCCCGCTCCTTAAGAAGCAAACCCTAGACCCACTTATCGCTACCAATTACCGCCCTATCACTACGGTACCATTTTTACTAAAATTTTTAGACAAAATGGCATACTTGCAGATCCCAAAATATCTCAAACAGCACAATCTCCTAGGGATCCAACAATCAGGTTTCCGACCACTACATGGGACAGAAACGGCACTTATAGATTTGAAGACTCACATCTATGAGCTGAGGGATCAAGGAAAAACAGCACTACTGTTGCTACTTGATCTCTCAGCCGCATTTGGCCTGGTCGATCATAAGGTCCTCTGTAAACCTCTTGAATCAGCAGCCCACTTCTCCAAAAGTGCTGTCAAGTGGTTAGAATCATTCTTGAGTGACAGAACAAGCAGAGTGTTTTCACCATCTGCAGCTGCTGATCCCACCACTACCATGTGCGGGGTCCCTCAGGGTTCCTGCGTGTCCCCCACTCTCTACAACATATTCACTAAGCCATTGTTCGATGATCTGGACCTTCTGGGTGTCACCTACACTAACTATGCAGATGACACTCAGATTCTCCTCCCACTTTCTGGGGATCATGGCAGGGCGCTGGTGAATAGAATCTATCTCATCATTTAGGCTTGGATGGCCACCCACGGCCTATGCCTGAATGATGACAAGACAGAACTGATAATCCTTGGCTCCTCTTCCAATATCTCCAAATTAGGCCTTGAATATGCCTCCTTCAGCATTGATGGTAATAATATCAGTGTTTCTAAGGAGGTTAAAACATTGGGCTTCTACCTTGACGCAACAATGTCCTTTACCAAAAAACTAAACTCTCAGGCCTCTACCACAGCCTAGACATGTAAGCTGATTCCAGCAGGTAGGCCCTTCCTCTCCAATGATAGCTGCCTCATACTGGCCAGAGCATTAATTCTTTCAAGACTAGACTACTGTAACGCCCTCTACAGCAGTGCTAACAAAACCATTATCCAAAACTCCAAATATTGCAAAACAATGCCATCAGAGCCGCACTAGGCATCAACAAAAGAGTTCACATCTCTGCAATTAGACGCCACCACAAATTTCTATCTACCCACAACAAAATACAATTAAAAATCGCCTCTCTGACACATAAAGCACTACATAATGTCGCTCCAAGGTACCCAGATTTAAATCCTCCAAGATTGGCGGCAACAGTGTACCTGTAAAGGCCTCCAAACTTTGGAACTCCCTACCACATCAACTAAGAGCTGACCTTCCCTATTCCTTCTTCAGAAAGAATCTCATCACCCACCTCAACTTGATGGAGAACTAGTCCTGTGAAACTCTGTTCTTTAGCATGCTATGCTGCTAGATTTTAAATCTTTAGTAAAATTTGTACATCCCTATGTACCAAGCTGTAATTAATCCTGCTCCTCCGTGTAACGCTTTGCATTACTCTATACTGTATACTGTTTATCTCTTGTGTATTTGTTTATACTCACATTGCCTGTACTGTACATTATGTAACTTGTGTAAGCTTTGCATATCCTTGCTGCGCCCTGCTACTCATGGGTCTGGTGCACTTTATAAATTAAATAAACAAACAAACAAACAAACAAACAAACTGCAAGAACATTTCCCCCCACATCTATAGGCTTAATAGGTCTGGAGGGGAAGGCTTGTGTAACCCCTGTAAATAAGCCACCGGAGGTGTGTCCTAATGGTCCATTTTTTGCCAGAGTCTGATGATTCACATATCCATCTAAGTGGATAGGCTGATATAATCATGTATCCTCCAACAAAATTATATTCGAATTTACAAGAGAGACAAGGGATCTACCATCCGTGATGAAGTAGGAATGACCATGCGTATTCCAGGAAATTATAATAATTCAATCATGAGGCAGCACAGTACCCAGTATGACACTCCTTAACCAGTTCTATCCCTTTGTGTTATCAAATCTTGGGGCTGCACATTTCTTTGGCGGTGATGCAGATTGCTGTGTGTCCCTTTTTTAACTGCTTTTACATTGGTCCCAAACTTTAAGACTGGACTTCAGCACAGATGAAGCGTTTAATTTGTACCCCAACAATTGCAATGAGTCACTTTGGGCTTGTATCAAAGATGCCGTGGATGGTAGTGAACAGTGAATTTTTGTCATATCATCATAGTTCGGGCCCAAAGGCTGCACAGAATCAAAATCATTGGAATTTACAATGCGAAGGGAAGGCACTTTTATAAATAATTTCAATAGGGCGGGATGATTGATTTCCTTCTTAACAGTAGAGAGCCCCTGAGTAATAGTTACTATTTGACTGTCAAGTACCAAGTTAAAGGGCATCAGGATTTGGGGGACAACACTCAGTGTATATCGCATGTTCCCATTTATTGGTTGGTTTTTATGTTCTGATGTAATGCCAGTAGAGGAGGTCGATGTACGTTGCTCACTTTCAGAACAAGTCAGTACTTCCTCAAGTTGCAGTGGGGCCTGGCTGATATTATTGTCTTTCAACCATCAACTAGTTAAGGTTCCCCACTTTGTTGAAAGCACTTTTACAATGAATTTCCTTTTTCTTGGCTTTCTCTGTCACTGATACAATGGTTGAATTTAAAAGTTGAGTATCCAGGCACACGGTTCGAGTTTGAGGTTTATTGGGAGCTTTCAGCCGTGACATTAGGTGTCTTTTTAGACGTCTTTCTTAACGTGTTGGGTAATTTAGAGGTGATGATGAGGCATCTTCCGGGAGCCAGTTTGTAGCACACACTTCCTGGGAATCAATGGTTATGGGTTCCAGTTCAGTCATACCATTAGCCCTCTCCCCAGATATATTAGATATCATCTTCAATTGTGTTCCTTCTAGTAGGATACCCATGATGTTGCCCTGCCGCATCAACTCCTCATGAATACCCCCACATCATTTCAATAGAATCTTTATAGTAAAGTGTACAACATTGTCACCCGATGCCGATGTTAAGTTCGAGGAAATATGCTGGCTATTAGTTTGGTTATTAGAGCCAGGGGGAAGCATATGCAGCGATGGTGGCGTGTCATCCATAACTATATTTGGAGAGGCTAAAAGGTTCTGAGTTGAGAACCCAGAGGCAGGGTTTACATTTTGAGAAGTAGCCGATGAATTTATTGATACCCTAGGGGCCCACTTTCTTCATGATTTCTAGTACCACCATTAGCCTCTACTGCTGGGCGCATGGAATTACTAACTTGAAAACACAATTCTAATAACGAATTGTTATCAATCCCAAAGTTCGAAATCCAGTGATGTTAGGACTGACACATGTAAATGTTATGTAATGTTCCATAGTGTCTCAAATGTTGCATGCGTGTGTTTATTGAGAAATTGTCAAACGTACAGACACAGTGCTCTTCACGGAGGCCCTGATCACTCTGCAAACAGTTACTTAATGTGCTACATTTAATGTCATTCTAAGAAGCAATGTCAACATTACATTCTTTTGCTCTATTTTTATATTATTGTTGATTTGTATCACACACACTTGTAGAACAAGCTGTTACATGGTTGAGACAATAAGATGGAATCCAGAGTAGAAGGGGAAATGCATAGCGGCAAGATGGAGAGCAAAGTAGAAATCCATAGCGGCTGGTGATCTAGGGGGAGATTTTCCACAATGAAGGAGCCCTGCAATACTCGCTTTCATTTTATTTTGCGCTGAGCTTACTGAAGACTCTTATAGAACTAAATCTCCACCCCGTCCCCACAGTGAACCAAGAACCAGGTCGAGGTATAGAAGGAATATATATTTATTTGAATTATACACCCAATGAATAGTAACTTTGTTTAATCACAACCACCACCTTCTTTGTGGCAGAAAACACATCTTCATTTACCAAACACACTTGGCCTACATTTACTTTTGTCTCACAAACATGGAACAGCGGCTAAATAAAATGTCAAAACTCTGTTCCCATGAATCCAGTGGAATGTTGAATTTGAACAATAATAATAATATTAATACTAATAATAATAATATGGCACAATGCTAGAACATAATCTTCCACACTACTGGTTGAGAGGTTTAATATCAAACCATAAGCAACATTTTCATTTTGTGGAAACTAGTTCACCTTTTTTTTCTATGTGTTCTGGTGTGACTTCGTAGACATAGGTCTCTAATAGTTTGGTTGGATAAGGAATTTTTGAGATTGGTTTGAGAGGTCTTCCACATTGCCTGATCTATCCTTGAGGAGTGGTTGATGTAGGCAGACTTGAAAGCTTGCGCTGGTCACCCTGTTGACAGTGATAGATTGAAGAGGTTTAGGTAGCATTCAGATGTGTGCCCTGTGTAAGGATTGATTTATAGATGTCTGGTGGATAAGGGTCCATTTGGGGAGCCTGCTCTTGTTAACTTTTTTTACCAAGATGGGGAGTTTTTAGGCAAAACAGTTCAGAGTCCTCTGCGGTCTGGGGATTAGTAGGGATGTTGCACAGTCTGGTTGACTGGTCTACTTTGTAAGATCCAGTGTATGTCATTGATTTTATTCTTAAAATGATCTTCAAGATCATCCCATAATTCTTGTGAAGGCACCAATGTGTTATTGAATCAGGGATGGGGGGATTTAGCATCTCATTACGATGTTGAATAGTTCTTTCTGAATGTTGATGGTTTTTGTGATCAGATCGTCATAATATTTCTTTTTTGCTTAAAGAACTTACTTTTTGTATGCTCGGATTTGTTTTTGATTAGTTATTCTTTTGGCCAGGTTGTAGTTTTTTCTCCATTCTTGTTCTAGTTTCTGTTTTTCTTTTTCATTGTATAGAGGAGGGGTGTGACCTATCTTGTCAGTGCTTTCTTTCATGATGGGCTGAGGGTTTTTTCTGTGGTGATTATAATTATAATTGTAATTATAATTGATCTTTTATAATGTGCTTAATACCATAGAGGTTTCTAAGTGCAAGACCAACATACAAAACCTGTGTTGCTATACGTTGTCTTGCTTCCAAGACAAACACATTGCCTCTGATCTATCCTCCCGGACCAATGCTGTCAATTGTTTAAACAATCAATTTCTGGATTAGATCTGCTTTTTCATCTAAATGAGTTGCGTCCAAGTTTGCGATCGATGGCTTTGAGGATTTTAGTTGTCCTTCTAAGTTACTGCTACTTACAGTATTCCAGTTTCTTTTTCATATTGAGGAGTTATTTTGAGGATTCTTTGGTGCCTTTGATGGTAATTGGATCACGAATGGTATAATGAGGTGGTCGCTCCATAGTATTTGTATTGCTGGTGCAGTTAAGATCGTTTTTTGATTGGTGAAGATTGAATCAAGAGTGTGTGCTGCCATGAGAGTCACTCCTTTCACCATCTGCAAGGCTGGACCCAGAAAGAATTGTGAATGCTAGCAGTGTCACACTTAGTTAGAATTGTGAACAGTAGCCTGCACTGGGCCAAGATAGAATTGTGAATGTTAGCAATGCCACACTCAACTAAAATTGTGAACATTAGCCTGCGCCTGACCTCGATAGAATTGTGAATGCTAGTAGTGCCACACTTGGTTACAGATCAGAACATTGGCCTTGCGGACCCAGATAGAATTGTGAATGCTAGTAGTGCCACACTTGTGTAGAGGAGGTCCCAGTTATGGCCTGCACTCCAGCCACCCATTTTGAGATACCGGGAACATACTCGCCAAGATATGTGACGTATGAGGATCAAATAAACCAACAAAGAGCAGCGCTAGGGCTCTGCCCAGTGCCCATCAGAAGAGCAATACCTGTTGAAGTGCCTATAACCAGACAACCATGGGCAGCACAGTACCCGTTGAGACAACCGTACCAGCATTTGACACGAAATGAAGAATACTTGCAAAATGTCCCCGAAGAGACCCAAAGGGCCTTAATGGAAGGCGAATGGTGATGACACAAGGCCTTTACAGGCGTACTAATGAACGAAACGACAAGCAAAGAACATCACGTAAAGACGAAATATATGGAATAATGATGTAATGGACTTAAAAGAAGAAACAATGTGGCAACACACAGAACGTAACCATGAAAGAGGGATGAAAATATGCAACTAGCTAAACACCTGTAAATAGGCTTGGAACGCAAGAAGCTAAGAAAATAGTAGGGCTTGCTAAGCTTAGTAGAAGAATAGAGCGGCAAGTGCCAACTATGTAGCTACCTCAACGAAGCACATTATTCAATTGTGACTCCATTTCACAAAAGCAGAATTAAGCCCAGGCTGCTAAGGGTCAAACAGGCAAAGATTCATATTCCAGCTAAAGTCAGAAACAACGACGGAATTGAAACTGAGCAAGAAACAGCTCATGCCTGGGAATTCGAGGTCAACCCCAGGAAGGGAGGAGAGCGGCAACTTCGAAGAATCGAAATTTAAGAGCATACAGCCTGCCCCATGAAGGTTTAGATAAGGAGGGGAGGCAGGTGGCAAGGCTGAAGGCGAATCAAATACACAAAATTCAGATTCACGGCAAACTAACACGTGACCAGCCAAGCGCGAAGAGGTACCAACGTCTGATGTCACCCAGAACCCGGGGATGTCATAACTTTTCCTGATAAAAAGCTACAGTTTTGAGGCCAGCCTCAGCCAACTAATTGAAACATAGCCCTAAAGTACTAATTGATGGAATATAGGCAGGGTGAATCTTGGGGCACACCGCATATGGGTGCCCATTCTGCATGCTGCTAATTAAAGTGGAGATTTATGTGCAGGGGTGTAACCTACCCAGTCACAATGGCCCAAATAATCTAGGGTCCTACAGCTAGTAGAACCAATGAGACGTCGTACTTGTAGTGACGTCTGTCACGAGTGATGTAGAGGGATGGGCATAGACGCCCATCCGATAAGAGTTATCCAATCCTCACACTCTGTTACCATATACAGATATAGCACCTATACTTATGTTACCTTTTTCGACCAATAGAATTGCATGACAAACTTTGAGTGTAGCATGTCAATGATGATGAAAATTCGATATAACTATTGCTATCTGAATGAAGATTTTGGGGAGTTGAAGCGAGATGCATCACTGTTGATTTCCATTGTTTCCCTGTTTTTTGTACTTGTCATTAAACAGATTTCCCTTTGCCAAACCATTGAGTTGTCCTTATTGATTGGTGTTGGAGTAAGAGACTCCTGCAACCCATCCTCCTCAAGGTGCATCTATCTCGTCTTAAAGTACTTGAGGGTGAGCTCTGATCCCATGGGCCCGTCAGAGGTCGCTCCACCCTCCTGTACACTTGGTTAGAGCTCAGAACATTGGCCTGAACTGACCCAGATAGAATTGTGATACATTCAATGCCACACTTAGATTCAATTTTGTATGTTAGCAATGACACATTGAGTCAGAATTGTGAACATTAGCCTGCGGCAGACTCAGATAAAAATGTGAATGTTAGCAATGCCACACTTAGAGTGCATTGCAAATGTCAGGAATTCTACACTTAAGTTAGAATTGTGAACATTAGCCTGCGCCGGACCCAGATAGAATTGTTAATGTTACCAATGCCACACTTAAGTTAGAATTGTGAACATTAGCCTGCGCCGGACCCAGATAGAATTGTTAATGTTACAATGCCACACTTAGATTGCATTGAAAATGTTACCAATGCCACACTTAAGTTAGAATTGTGAACATTAGCCTGTGCCGGACCAAGATAGAATTGTGAATGTTAGCAATGCCACACTTAGATTGAATTGTGAACATTAGCCTGCGCCGGACCCAGATAGAATTGTGAATGCTAGCAGTGCCACACTTAGTTAGAATTGTGAACAGTAGCCTGCGCCGGGCCCAGATATAATTGCGAACGTTAGCAATGCCACACTTAGATTGAATTGTGAACATTAGCCTGCACCGGACCCAGATAGAATTGTGAATGCTAGTAGTACCACACTTAGTTAGAATTGTGAACAGTAGCCTGCGCCGGGCCCAGATATAATTGCGAATGTTAGCAATGCCACACTTAGATTGAATTGTGAACATTAGCCTGCGCCGGGCCCAGATATAATTGCGAATGTTAGCAATGCCACACTTAGATTGAATTGGGACCCAGATAGAATTGTGAATGCTAGTAGTGCCACACTTAGTTAGAATTGTGAACAGTAGCCTGCGCCGGGCCCAGATATAATTGCGAATGTTAGCAATGCCATACTTAGTTAGAATTGTGAACAGTAGCCTGCGCCGGGCCCAGATATAATTGCGAATGTTAGCAATGCCACACTTAGATTGAATTGTGAACATTAGCCTGCACCGGACCCAGATAGAATTGTGAATGCTAGTAGTGCCACACTTAGTTAGAATTGTGAACAGTAGCCTGCGCCGGGCCCAGATAGAATTGTGAATGCTAGCAGTGCCACACTTAGTTAGAATTGTGAACAGTAGCCTGCGCCGGGCCCAGATATAATTGCGAATGTTAGCAATGCCACACTTAGATTGACCCAGATAGAATTGGAATTCTAGAAGGGCCGGATAGAATTGTGAATAATAGCAATGCCATACTCAGTGAGAATTGTGAACATTACCCTGCGCCAGACCTAGAGAGAATTGTGAATGCTAGTAGTGACACAATTGGTTAGAGTGGTGAAAATGATCCTGTGCCAGCCCCCGATAGAATCGTGAGTGCTAACCTAGAAATTGTGGTATTGGCCTTTAAGAAGAAGGGGCCATTCCCTTGCTTAACACGCAGTCACCGTAATAATATAGTCAAAGGTGACTACATTGTTCATCCGCACACAGGTAAAATAATTCTATTGAAAGACTTTGCTACCTGTAGGTCAACGGGTGTTATTTACAGCATGAAATGCCTGTGTGGCCTTTTTTATGTAGGCCAAACAGCTCGGTCTGCATGTTGTAAAAATGAGAAATCTCCAGTCGCCAGACATTTTGTTACATCACGACATACCATAGCTCAAATCTGGTTTAACATCTTGGAAGTTGTTAAGAGACCCTCCAGAGGGTGTGATTATAATCGGTTACTCTCTGAAAGAGAGATGTATTGGATTGATTGTCTAGACACTATCCATCCAAAATGTCTAAATGAAGATAGTTCCCGCAACTGTTTTATTTAGATTTGCAGTTAGATGATTTTATTCCAGCAATTAGTCCTTAGATTTGAGTTAATTTACATTTCGAATTAGGCAATCCAGCCTATGGGGTGGGGTGGTATTTTCCATACTCCCTTTATTCATTTCTAAGATTGCAAGAGATCATAATTTCAGTGGTCTTCTGTATTATTTGACATCCTGTTCCTATATTTTTATGGTACTAGTATATATCCATGTTTCATGTAACATGTATCTGTAGGTCTGCTACATCCATTCATGTAGGTTCTGCCCTTTAATCATTTCATAGGCGTTCCACCATTCACAATGCATGTGTGATGCACTATGAATAATATTCTTCTATCTTTCAACCGTTCGCGATTCGGAACGTTTCTGTTTTGAGTGTTTGTATTTGTGAACATGTTTCTTAATATGGCACTTATCCTTTTGCAGTCGTCGGGTTTGTTTTTCCTTTCCTTTTTAAGTGTGTGGACATTCTTCTGCCTGTTTACATTGTGTAACGACATCAACAATTCCTGACTTCACCTCTCTATAGGTTTCCATGTAATGGGATGTTTTACTTCATGACGTCACACTTCCAAGTGTTCGGAGTTCGTGGTCTAGCAATCTGCATTGTTATTCTTTACACTCACTATGGCTAGAGTCGAGATTTTTGTTTCAACATCTATTCCATATACAGTATTTACGTGTGTATCCACCGCGAACATTTCTAACATGATTGCAGAAGTTTAGAGTATCATTCTAGTTGCGCGCTATACGTACTTCACGTGTTATATATACCCCGGAGATCACCTCATGTGATCTGGCAACTAGACTGAGAGAGTTCTGGCTGAATCGCTGTTCACAACGCTGGCTCTCACCTCCGACTCCTCGCTGAGTTTGAGTATTTTTCACTAGAAGCCTGCACTTCATCGCGTCACCCGCGTTAACATTAGGTACATTTCTGATTAGGAGTCTTTTTCTGCTTATGTATTTACGTTCAGCTACCGCTTTGGACGGTTACTCCTTCCTGCTGTGATACAGACAAGGACTCATTTTATTTTGTTATTTTCTTTTACCTTGCAGCACATTTTGGGTTGTACTGAGCACCGAGATTACTCCACTTGTTGAGAGGGTGTTATTCTTACACCTCGGGTTTCCGAAATCTACCATATAGTGGCCTGGTATCTTTAACCAGTGACACCTTGAGCACGTTAGAGAATCTTGTTTATATTTTTTCGCATCCCACTCTACCTTGCTTTTTTAAATACTTTGTTTATCGAGTCTCTACACAGGTTCTCGAACTGAGACTGGTTAAGTAGAGTTTACACTGTGAACACTGAGATATTACTTTCTTGTGCTCATTGGGGCTGGTCTCTAACATCTATCTATGTCTATTTTCTATAAGTACTCAGCCGCATGTCGTCATTAGATCCCTCCTCCTCTTCGGATGTAGAATCTTCCCTCTATTCTACTCCTAAGGCGGAGACCACATATATGGTTGTCTCACATCTTACGCAAGACATTGGGTAAGCACCATTACCCTACCAAACCTTCATCTGGTTACAGCACCTAACAGGAGAGACTTCCAGTCTAACCTTGTCATATCTATTTGCAGATCCAGCATTGATTTGGTTTAAAACCTAAGAAAGTATCCTGAACATCTGCTCGAGGGTGCTCGTTGTATGCTTTCCCTGCATGAATTCCTTTCTCCCATGCATGAGTGGATTCCGGTCATCACAAGTAGATGAATGTCATTTATACACCATACTAGAGCTCAGGTACAACTTCCATTTCCGGTTATTGGAACAGTCTTGATCACTTGAATACTTGCAGTTTTATTTTGGAGCCTCACCTTGAGAATCTACCCACAGTATAATATACACACTGTGGATAATGTGATGACATAGCAGGATTGGGACCTTTGCAAACTCCGTACCTAAGTATATTGTCTTCTTGATTTATGCTGACTGCACATTGAAAACACCACTTGATGTTGACTCTGGGCCAGTCTTTTTGTTTAGAGATTGTACTAATGATACATTGAATCTGTATGTCCGTCTGAAAACCAGAATTACATTGTGAAATCTTTGTACTAAAAAATTGCTGATAGGTTCTTTCCACATTTGTTTTTTCCGATATTTTTGCTCCTAAAAAAAAGAGGGAGTTGTTACCCCGAAACGCGTTGCGCTTGGAATTTTGCTCCAACAAACTTCAATTTGCCATTTTCAGGACAGCCATTGTTCATGATATTTTTTTTTCTTTTTCAAGCATGATGTGTTTGATTTAATACCTATTCCAGTTCGTGAATGTCTTTGATTCAGAAGTATAAATATATGTTGTTGAACTCCTACACATTTCCTTGACTAATTTATTCAGCCTTAATGGTGTGCAGGGGACAGGAGTGTCTCTAGAGTCAGAAGCTTTTCTCTTTGCATATATTTTTCAGATTCTGCATCAGGGTCTGTATTCCTCCCCAGCACCTGAAGTGTTTAACTAATACATGCCTTACTGTTAAGTGTAACTCACCTTCTATCTGGTGTGCTCCTATTGATGTTCATTTTGCTTCTTACAAGGTAACTCATTCTTCTTTTCGTCAAGAATGTCCCTGATACTTACAATTCATGTGCACCAGCTAACCAGAGCAAAGCACCCCATTGTGTGGCTTGTGTTTTGTGTTGCATTTGCAGTTTTAATAGTGTATTTTTCTACATGATTGAAGATCTAATATGCATAGATTTAAACAATTGCAACACTAAAAGTAACATATCACATCCATAATTGACTCCACTTGACACATATGGATTTGCAACATTGCACCAGTTTGCTGCCATCCTCATGTCATCAATATGATGTGCGCAACATGAATCCCTCTTAATAATGGAGACCCCCCCTGACAACCCTGACAGGATACCACCTAAAGCACTAGCAAGCGACAGACAGTGTGGGTCGGCTGTGTGATCCATTTGTACGACTGGGTTAGGGAGACAGGGACAGACCATGGAAGACTGGAGAGAGAGGGATGGCCCCACATCAAAATATCCCAAACACATCAGTTGACCTGAAGATCCCAGACGTATCTCAGCCATTCTGAACGGTTTTGTTAAAATAATAAACATACTTCGTCTGAAAGACAGTGTGGCAGCTGTGTCACAAGTTATCTTCCTTGTCGTCAGGCCCGGACTGACCCACCGGGACACCGGGACTTCCCCCGGTAGGCCTCGGGGACCTAGGGCCTCTTTTTCTTTGGGGAAGGACACATAAATTCAATGGTAACATAACAATGAAAGCTTCGGTGGCCTGCATGACTCTGGCCGTTCAGCCTGTAGCTCGCGCCTGTGCTTAGTGCGGGGCACCACCAGGGCATCACTGGACGTGCCCTAGCATGCACGCATGTGCAGGTGCAGCCCTGCCGCCCATTGCAACCTGCCAGTGCTTCAGCAATGACAATGTGAGAGCTGCTGCCTGCATCTGTTCCAGTTCCACAAAATGGTGTGTTTGCTGGCTGTGGACAGCTGCCAGCCTGCCTTGCACCATGTAAGGTTTGGTGCAACGTGCACTGCAAGCCCACGGACGTCCATCGATCTCTCTGGCTCTGCCCAGCCTTTGGTGCCAGTCCTCTAGGTATTCATGCCCAGGCTATAGTCCAGTCCGAGACGGCTCCCTAATATTAAACCTAATGCTGAACTTGGTGCCAAGCTATGTTAGAGTGTCACCTTAAGGAGCGCCTCTTCCCAAACTAGCAAGTTCTTTTGAAAGTAATTTCACGGCAGTCTGACGGGTATCCTAACATCTGAACCCAGCTTCTCAAAATTAATTTGGGGTAGCAAGTCTTCCGACTGATTTTGTTCATGCTTTTATTCCTGTTTCATAATGTTTTTTCTCTCTGTTACCACGCGATGACGGTTCAATAATTCGTTGACCCCGTCTCATATTTGAAGTGCTCATGAATGCCTTGAAAAGCATTGCGTTAAGCTGAAATTCCCGTGGAGTCAGGATTCGCAAGGGAACATGAGAGTAATAATAAAAATAATTTAGCATTTATATAGCGCTACAAACCCTCAGGTATCTGAGCGCTGCATTTTTATTACCCACTGTGTGTGGTGCTCATTTATAGACCTCTGAAGGATGAAAGGCTGAGTTTGCCCCTGCCGGGATTTGAACCTGTGTCAGCAGGCTTTGCACAGATGTCAAAGCGAGCGCTCCACTCACTGTGCTAGAGTAGTGCAAGGAAAAGCACCAAACACAAAATGCACCTGCTGCAGGGGATCAAGGGGTTAATGTGTTTGACTACTGAAGCTTAGGGATATCTGAACTGAGTTGTTTCCGAGCAGAATGTTTTATAAAATGTCATGGTATTACACGTCAGCCACAGCCAGGCTTGTAGTCTGCCACCTTTTTTGTACTGCCCTTTTACAGATGGGAAATGTTGACTTCTTAGAGTCGCTGCTGCCTTGCATTCTGGGAGGAGGGTGGGAAATATGCACTGATAGAAAGGCCAACTGGGCAATATTCCCTTTGGTTTTAAGAAGCTATGGTGGAGATCTTTGTGACCTGTAAGAGAAATGCATTGGAACATTTAGCCACCGTCCCCACTGCCCTTTTACTGTAGATGAAGGATGCAGCAAAAGAGTTCTGTCAAAACGTGGACCTCCCAACCACTACCAGAACTACTACTAGCACTAGGAACCTAGAGATGCCTTCTGTTTCACTTCTGGCCATGCAGTGATGTCAAGCAAAGCCCCACCTGCTCTTGCGTTCGGAACGGAGAAAGGCCTCGTCGGCCACGCTCCACTGCTGATGTCGGCGGGCGTTGGATTCGGACACAAGGCACCCCTCATGCCCTCCTGTACCCCCATGTATGATGTAGCTCTACCAGACCATCAGCAAGGGAACCAACGCCAGCCTACCCGGCCACAAGCATCCTGGACTGCAGCAGGCCAATACTGTTCTCAGCCTGGTGGCCAAAAGTAAGCGCTTTCCCCGTTATTCAATAGAAATATGCCTTCAAATAGAAAGAGGCATTTTTTGAGCTAGCAGAGATTGTGGAAACGTGCCTTCATGAATTCCTCTTTCTTCTTTCTTTTTCTTTGTTACTTTATCTCTTTCTGTATTTCTTTCGCCCCTTAATGGACAATCCCAAATGTGTTTTTTTTTTAAATGTTAAAGTTTGTGTCACTGTGTTGTCACAATAGTCTCTTTTTGTCTATTTTCATTGGTGTGGCTTATTGAAGTAGCTTGCAGCGGGAGGGGGGGTTACTTTTGAAATGTCTCTGATTTTGCATAGACATGTGATTTGATTTGAACAGGGCCATGCTTTGATGCAATTTGCTTTACAAAGTGGTAGCAGGGTGTATGTGTGTGGTGCAAAGAAAGAGAGGGCTTTTTGATCTTTGTTTTGACAGTCCTCTTTTTCAGTCACTCGGATAAGCTATGTTGCGCTCCCCAATTTAGTTGCACGCTGTAAATAAGTGAATTTGGGACTGTGGGCTGTTTGTGTGCAGGTTACCTATGCATCACTTTCACTATCTCACACTTTCAAAACGGCAGCGTGCACACCGTGCCTTAATGTGGACTCATGACTCGGGAGGATAGCTCAGCGTCAACGTGTGCACCTTGGAAGGAAGACGATATGAAGCAACACAGGTTCGATCCCCGGGTCCGCGCTTAGAAACCTCTAGGTGTTTAAGCGCGTTATAAATACGCAACTAAGACAACAAAAAAACAAAACAATTACGCATCTAGAAAACAAACAATACCTGTAACAGCGCCTCGATGCCTGTGGGCTGTGTGAGCACTTTAAAAATGTAAAATAAAAAAACAAATGACTGGGTACTTCCCTTAAGAGTAGTCCTAGCAGTCCCAATGCTGGTGTGTGCACATCTCTCCCTACACGTTCACTTCTCTATGCATGCCCATTCCTTTCACTGCCCCTTCTGCCTCCTCTATGAGCCCACATCAATTATTCTGCCCGTAGTCGCACTGTCTTCCTGCGGATGCATTGTTCCTGGCTCAGTCAGCCTCAGAACTGACCTTCTGTCAGGAGCAATCACTTTGCTTACATGGCCCTTCATCTTCTCGGTCCTGTAACCCTTTGTGCACCCTTTTCTTCTCCAAGTCTCCAAGGGGTCCTCTGTGGCTACATGTCTCTATTTCAAGTTATCACCCTGTGGGTACATTTCACTTCCTCATCCTGTCACCCCGTGAGAAAATGTTTTACCCCCTGGTGTCTCACCACCACCCCCACCTTCCAATTAGGTGCATGACTTCCTCTACTTGCCCCCAAACCCACTTCACTCCGTGGGTACATGCTGTTTCTGCCACACTCTCTCCCATCACAGCCTCCAACCCCACCTGCTCATTTTGTCTTCCAGTGAATATGAGAACTATGTATAATATCTATGAATAACCCAGATTAAGCAGTCGTGCCCCCAATGCACTATTGTTTTGCATTGCATTGTAATAGATACTCTCGCTTGCCCCGTCAGTCAGACTTAGCATTTGTGTTCCGCTGGGCAGGGGGTCGTGGGGCGGTCTGCTGCCTCCTGCCTCTGGTGATGAATGCGTGTGCTGGGCTTGGGTTCCTAAATGCTTATTGTGGGCCAGGCGTCTGGTAAGAGAAGCCATTCCCCAACACACATCGGCCCTCTTTTGACATCTGCCCAAAGCAGACTTTTGCCATGCCGGGGTACCTAGTTTTTTTAACCTTGCTGTCTTCCTGGGTGGTTTCTACGACTTTCCTTGCACGTTTTTTGTGCCGACCTCTCACACTTGGCACACAATTGGAACTCGTTAACAATTTACGTTACTAGATACGTTTTGTATTTTGTTACCCTGCTTTGGTTATTTATTCATAACTAAAAGGGATTTTAAGCCACGACCAAAATGTACTCATTACAGTGTTGTCATTTTCATTTAGTTATATGGTTAGCAGACGCAGGGGTGGAATGGCCTCCCACTAGGCCTCTTTTGTGTGGCAACCTAATTTTGTCATAGGAGAACGGTTTGGGCTTGGTGAAAATTTGTAAAATGGGGCCACTTTGAAAATTATTTCCAGGGCCTCTTTAGGTTCCCAGTCCACGCCTGCTTGTCGTTAGATTTGCTCCAGCGTTTAGGAAGTATTACTGGCATATATTAGCAGTTCCTTACTCCTTCTGCTCGAAGCTGCTTTCACTGCGTTGACAGAGGCACTTTGACCACCAAATTTAATGTATTGACAACGTGGTTTCCCACGAAACTGCGAGACCTGCTTTAGGCTTTGGAAAATGCTGACTGCAATATGACATTGACCACGAAAAGACTTGAAAAGACTTCGACAAAAATGCAGTAAATGCAAGACAGTTATTAATTGTACCAACTGGCGTATAGCTGCTGTTGGGATGTTTACTGAGGTTGTTAGTTTTTTCATCCCAAGGATTTGGCTCATATTGCCCTTTCACTCAAATGAAATAACCTTTCCCCTTTTCTTCAGATCTCTAAACTGCATCCCTTGCGACCCCTCTAGTCCCCTGCTCGTTCAAAATGATTATGCACTTTGTATATATTGCTAAAAGTGCCATCCCCTAGCTCTGCCCTTGTTTGGAATGTGACCGCATCTGGCATCACTTGTTTTCTCTTCCATTCTTTGCAACTGATGGATAAGAAATTCTTCTTTGCTCTCACTGGGGGCTATTTCTTAAGATCTGTACCTCACGGACTGAGTTATAGACCTTATATGATTATATTTCAGAGGCATCACCCAATTTCACTTTCACAATTTCGCAAGCAAAGAAGAAGACTTAGCTTTCGGAGGAGTGTCTCCAGGGTTCTCAATGGAGCGATGGAGATTTGCGCGGCAAAGTATACATTAATGTAGTGCTCTTTGGTCCCCTCTTTGGTCCCCTCTTGTCACCATCATCTTTCAGTTCTAAGGGAAAGTGTCATGATTGGTTGCGGATGATCGTTTGATGCTTTGTGTGAATATTGGAACTCTACAGCATCGATTTCCAAACGTTTGTTTCAGACTTACGTGTAATCATATGCCAGAATACATTGTAAATTATGCTTGAACAAATTAAATACATTTGTGAAACGTGAAGCCTGCTCGCAAAGGTGTACCTAATCAGCACATATGCATGCATAAATGCATAGAGTGGCCAGTCATAAATTACATTAAAATCTGCATAAATGTGTGTATTTTCCGAGGAGAAAACAGGGATGGTGGGGGTCAAAGCAATGTTTTATGAACACTCGCACCTGTATAACTAGCTCGGATATTCACAAGCACCTTGAGCACAAAGTATTTCCCATAACCATTTCCACAAAAATGATCATATGATATGATATTATAGGTTATTTATAACACGCTTAATATCCAGAGGTTTCCGAGCTCGGTCCCGGGGATCGAACCTGTGTTGCTCTGCACAGTGTCGCCTTACTTCCAAGGTGAGCACGTTGCCGCGGAGCTATCCTCCCAAGACTGTTTATGATATAAATATGATTGAAATATTTGAATTTGTATGTGGTTTGTGTATTGGGCTTGCCTGGATAAGAAGCAAATAGAGGGATGCATATTGGGGTAAACTACAAAAAAGAAATATCAGGAAATGAGTAAGAAAATACTGAAGATCAGCTACTGCACAGTGAGGGAGCGTGTGCAGGGGATCAATTGTGATGGGCGGGCTTGTCTTTGAATAGGTGGATTATTTGTTCTTTAATGGGATGTATGATTGGTTGGTAGAAGTGGAGTAAGGGAGGTAGTGTGTGTGTTTGAAGGTGTGAGGAATGGTGTGAGCGTAGTAAGGAGCAACTGGAAAGTGTGGAAGACCATGTGGCATTGTCTATAGGTTGGTTTGATTATAATATAGAGGATTGTTGTGTAAAAGGATACAGACAGGCCCTGTATATTCAGTGGGCCTGGCCCAGTGTAAGGGGGCTGTGAGGATGCGATGCAGTTGTGGTAGAGACCCTTTGTGGACCTGGGATCTCCTCACCCAATATATTCGGGGAATTGGAATGAAAAAGTAGTTTTGAATTGTTATTGTTTTTAGTTTTTGTTGTTAATTTTATTGTGACGAAAAGAGGCCAATGGATGGCCTATTCTGTTGTGTGTGAGATGGTTTGTGGGTGATGCGAGAAGGACGTGTGTGAGAGTAGTGTGGGAGGTTGTGAATGAGGGGAAGGGTGGTGCATCAGTACCAGGGAATTGTAAGAAAAAAGGGGGGTGGGTAACGGGTGAGAACAGCTCTGCTGGTTTGCGGCATGACCTATATAAGCATTGTATAACAGTGATAGAGGGGAGGCTACAATGAAACTGGTAACCCCGTTGGAGTACATGTGTAAAGCTGTTCCCTTGTACTGAGAAACATTCCGTAAATACCATAAAGAATGGCCCACAGAGACTAAAGGAGGGATATACAAAACATGCCGGAACAGGGAACAAACAATAGGGATATTTTGAGTCATATGTAAAACCTTTTGGCAGCCAGGTACAGAGGGAAACAGTTGAAAAACAGGAAGGAAATATTAGAATGGTGGGAAATGGTGGACAATTTGGAAGATGTCCCTGGCGATCCCCCTAAAATGGTTAATGAGCCACTGACCACATGTGCCCCGATCACAGGGTGCACCAAGCTTGTTTCCTTAGAGGATTGTGATTTTCTGGTCTGGTTGTCAAGAGGTTACTTTGCAACAGCAACATTGATGTTTCTATGGCTACAGTGCTGAGAGGGGTGGTGTTCTCCCAAAGGGTGTGTAATCTCAGATGTACAAGTCGGGGCTAGACACATTGACATTCCCTGCATTCACCCAAGGGCCAAATGTTTTCTTTGTTCTGAAAACAGGCCTTGCAAGAAAAACAAATGCTACATATTAACCACCTCTACTTGTCACTGGGTCTTGCCAATAATTCTCTAAAAATACAAAGAATATATTTTCAAAACCTGGGCTCACAGTAGACTTTCCCCAATTCACCAGCAACATTCATCAAACAGGTCTTCTAGTGTGGGTTATACAATTACTGCGAACCCCAAAATGTCTACCTTTTTTTTAAAATGTCAACCCCCTTTAGACACCATAAATATGTGGGGGGATGGGTATAGTATTTAATGCATGTAGGGTGAGCAGTAGGGGGGTCTCCCCCACATATATATGTGCTAGAAAGGGGGTTGAAATTCAAACAAAGTTGTCATTTCATGGGGTTGCAGTGATTTGGGTGCAGTAATCACATAGATTGCTTCTAGCAGGAGATACCATTCATGCATACTGAGACCTGATGTCTGGCACCAGTGATTGGCTCTAAGCAACTCAACTTCAAAGAACTCTCTGACAAGGAGACCCATGTCAACTAACCTCTCAGGGGTAAACAATGGCCCAGCTGTAAATCTTAAAGGATCCAAAACCATATAGCCAGATGGCAGATCAGGAAACAAAACTACTATTTCATATTTTGTTAAATAAGAAAAACAATGCATCTTTAAATGTTTACTTATGGGATCAGATTTTACCAAATATATTTTGATAGCTGTGTTGTAGAAACTTGCTTCTTTAAATATGTGTTTCATTCTAAAAATTAGGCAACTGTACCTACTGTTACACAGACATATCACACATCAGTGAGATATATAGCCTAACGTCCGTGCTGAGTAGACTGATATTTTGAGATGAGAATGAAGTATTTGTTTGAAAGTATCATCAAATAAAAAGCAAAAATGTGTCACACACACATTGCATGTTGTGCCAAGATGAGACTAGCATCATTTGATTCACCCCAAGTGAGAATAAACTGACAAACTCATTTTTAACTTAATCACATGTGAGGAACATAATGTTTAAAAAAATCTCAATTGTTTAATGCAGAAATCTCCAAGGTTGCATCACGTCAAATGGGAGGGAAACTGGGTGTAGAAGTTACTCCCATTAGGCTGCCCTCTTTAGGGGTGGTTTATTGTGATGTCATTTTTGGATCCCTGTCTAATCAATATAGAGAAATCATACACACCTTTGAATGGAGTGGTTTCTAATCTATTAAAGTCCAAACCCGTAGATTGAAAGGGACTGACACACTCACTGACTGGGATGGATGGACGGACAGACAAACTGTCTGGAAGAACAATATAGTTAAAAGAACAATAAACTGGACTGTTTTCCCTTCCACTCATTTTGGATTATTGGCATACAACTGTAAAAGAGGCTCACATGGATTTTAACCCCAGGCCCTCATCAGTGGAAAAAGGAAACCAACAGGCCCAATGCAGAATGAGAGAAATGAGGCAGTGGCGGTAAACTGACCCATCTTGCTGACAGATGACAATCTGTTTCTAGAAGGGGAGAACTGAACAAGTCCTTTTCAAGACTTTGGTCCTTGGTAAGGTGGGGCAAGTTCTAACGGTGCCAGTTTTAGTTTATATTGTGCCATTTGTTTCTCCCTCCATGCTCCCCCCTTGCTCCCGACCTGTTTCCTGGTGTTGCAGCACTTATTATTACCTCCCAACCCTCCCTTCGACCCTGGTTGGCCATCTCTGTGTGTTTCCATCTACAAGGGCCTAGTCTGGCAAACCTTGGCTCACTGCACCACTTTGGTCGTTGGTAAGGTGAGGCAGGTTCTGTAGGTGCAGTTCTATTTTCTTATGTGCAATTTTCAGTGTAAATTGTTTTTAAAAAAATACACCCTACACCCTCATCAATCCAACGTCAGTCTCCAAAAACAAATCAACATCTTTGTCCTCATCACAGAAGAAGACCCAGATGCCCTTTTCATCACAGAGACTTGGTCCCCTGACGATTCCGAGCCCATTGCGCACAAGGCCTTCCCACCCGGGTGCAACCTTATTATTTTGAACAAATCGCGAAGGGGTGGAGGAATTTCGATACAACACAAACACCAATTCCCACTAATAATTAAGGACACCTCGACCAATATCACAGACTACAAATCCCTTTTGGTAAAACTCCAACTCTCTCCTTCCACCTCACACAGCTTCCTACTCATCTACAGACCCCCCGAGCTACAACAAAAACCTCCTAGACAAGCTCTGTGATGTTCTGACAATGATACTTAACCTCCAACCGTTGCCCACTATCAGCAGTCCTCTTTGTGTTAGTGATGGAACCCCTGGCATCAGACCCCATGCCAACTAACCTCTCAGGGGTAAACAATGGCCCAGCTGTAAATCTTAAAGGATCCAACACCATATAGCCAGATGGCAGATCAGGAAACAAAACTACTATTTCATATTTTGTTAAATAAGAAAAACAATGCATCTTTAAATGTTTACTTATGGGATCAGATTTTACCAAATATATTTTGATAGCTGTGTTGTAGAAACTTGCTTCTTTAAATATGTGTTTCATTCTAAAAATTAGGCAACTGTACCTACTGTTGCACAGACATATCACACATCAGTGAGATATATAGCCTAACGTCCGTGCTGAGTAGACTGATATTTTGAGATGAGAATGAAGTATTTGTTTGAAAGTATCATCAAATAAAAAGCAAAAATGTGTCACACACACATTGCATGTTGTGCCAAGATGAGACTAGCATCATTTGATTCACCCCAAGTGAGAATAAACTGACAAACACATTTTTAACTTAATCACATGTGAGGAACATAATGTTTAAAAAAATCTCAATTGTTTAATGCAGAAATCTCCAAGGTTACATCACGTCAAGTGGGAGGGAAACTGAGTGTCAAAGTTACTCCCATTAGGCTGTCCTCTTTAGGGGTGGTTTATTGTGATGTCATTTTTGGATCCCTGACCAATCAATATAGAGAAATCATACACACCTTTGAATGGAGTGGTTTCTAATCTATTAAAGTCCAAACCCGTAGATTGAAAGGGACTGACACACTCACTGACTGGGATGGATGGACGGACAGACAAACTGTCTGGAAGAACAATATAGTAAAAAGAACAATAAACTGGACTGTTTTCCCTTCCACTCATTTTGGATTATTGGCATACAACTGTAAAAGAGGCTCACATGGATTTTAACCCCAGGCCCTCATCAGTGGAAAAAGGAAACCAACAGGCCCAATACAGAATGAGAGAAATGAGGCAGTGGCGGTAAACTGACCCATCTTGCTGACAGATGACAATCTGTTTCTAGAAGGGGAGAACTGAACAAGTCCTTTTCAAGACTTTGGTCCTTGGTAAGGTGGGGCAAGTTCTAACGGTGCCAGTTTTAGTTTATTTTGTGCCATTTGTTTCTCCCTCCATGCTCCCCCCTTGCTCCCGACCTGTTTCCTGGTGTTGCAGCACTTATTATTACCTCCCAACCCTCCCTTCGACCCTGGTTGGCCATCTCTGTGTGTTTCCATCTACAAGGGCCTAGTCTGGAAAACCTTGGCTCACTGCACCACTTTTGTCTTTGGTAAGGTGAGGCAGGTTCTGTAGGTGCAGTTCTATTTTCTTATGTGCAATTTTCAGTGTAAAATTATTTTTTTCTCCCTCCGTGCTCCTCCCTTTTCTCCCAACCCATTTTCTTGTGTTGCAGTGCTGATTCCCACCTCCCGACCCTCCGTCCGACGCTGATTGGCCCACTGCACCATATTACATATCACACTAGGGCAGCCCACTGCCCATGGAATCCCCTTCTGTGAAGGACACTGAGGCAAAGGGCAGTTCCTAAAGAAGCAGCTCCAACCCGTGTTGGCCCCTGTTAGCCTTTGGTGCCTGTAGCCGTCAACCAGCATCGACTGACTATGATCAGATCATGCACAGCATCTCTCCTAGTGGTCTGCATTACAACTCTTCCAGACTAGGTGGATCATTCGTCTCCGTCCAATCACCAATAATCTGGAACTCCCTACCCCTGCACATTCACAATATTGACAATCACCTGGCATTCAGAAAGGCCCTAAAAACCTGGTGCTTCTCTCCCTCCTCTTGCAACCCTCTCCCACTTTACACTCTCAAAAGCACACAGAAACGCTGACCCAAGCACAGCAAGACTCCTATCCTCCAATAACCCATGGATGCCGGCCGGATTTGCAGCATCACACTATAGACAAGGACACATCTGACCCTTATGCCCCCTGCGCGACTCTCGACACGAAGACAAAGAAACGATAGATGTGCCTCACTCTTAGGCCCATCATCGCAATCATCAAAGTATCGCAGGTGTGAAAAATTATATTCTCTTAGACAACCATTCAAACCATACAAAATTGATCATTTGGGTGTCATGGAATTGACATCAATCAATCAGGGCGACTGAATAGGAAATCAGAAGCCAATGACATCATCACTGACATCACAAAGAAGCCATGTTTATACATGAAGTACATATTCATGCATTCATGAAGCTATACAAACCTGCACTAGTTTATTGCATATAGGAACGAAGCATATGCTTATGACCCACTTAGTCAGAGGACGGACACACATACATATTGCTATATTCATATCTTTCGCCAAAGCTGAAACTGCAAGATGCACAGAATTCATGTGTTTTGTTTCTATATGCTTGACTGCTATTAACATAAAGAAGGCATGAGGAATATTATAGAAGATATAGGCCAAATATCCAGCAAGAAAGAAGACAGATTCAAGAAACACAGACAAGCAGACATGATCGCCGCAGCTTGAGACGAGCAGAAACAGGACACCCAGCCAAGGACAAAGGGAAAGCAACACAATTTCAGTTACTGAGATCGTGAGTCACCTGCAGAAATTCAGGCTAAAATCCTCATAATTACAGATGAAAGGACTTCATTTTGTCATCTCAACACACGTGACCCAGACAGTGAAGAGTGTTCCCAGAGAAATAGAGAGAAGAAGATACAAGTGTTGCCTATGAATCGTCAACTGACTGCAATCCCGTAGGCTTTGGTGATCAGAGAATAGCAACATTAGGGAACGCTTCACACCTCCATGTTCTTTTTCATTACCTTGAAGAGGTACATTCAGTCTGAGAACTGTCTAAACTCCCAGGGTTAGGGGCTGCCAGTGACCCTGCAACATTGTAGATGGGTGCTATTAGAGATGGTCCTAGGAGGGGCCACTGGACATGACTAGCCACTCTTCTAACTAAACTGCACATTTTTTATTTATCTTGCCCAAACTGACCAATACAAGTGTCTAGTAGTGTTCCAGGAGGGAACCTGGATTTGTGAAGTCGCATCAGAATAAAACCGGGTGACACGTGCTTAGAAGCTGAGAGCTCTAGACAAACTTTGTTTTTCTGGTGTATTCCCTGTCTTGTTGACATGCTAATAAACAACAGTAACTTTGCCCTATGGCTGAGTCTTCCATTCTTGTGGCTGGAAGTTTCTGATGCGCCCAAATGTACTCTGCTTTTATCTGGGGTGACTGCTAGAGGAGCCCGGCCACGCCATACAATACCGTGACAAACTCAACCTCTCCAAACACAACACTTGTGTATAGGTGCATAATAAATAATAAATCAATCAATAACAAATCAATCAATACCCCACGGATACCGTCAGTGTTTGCAGAGGCACATCATAACAAACTATCATCCTACTCGAACACAAGAATACTCCTACCTACCAATATCTGACAGATGTCGGCAGTGTTTGCAGAGGCACACAGTAACAAACTATTCGACCTCCCCTGACCCCCGCCCCCTCATCACGGCTTCTTTCCAACTGCTCAGACTTTCGTTCAAGGGACACCACGAATAGCAAGACCAGTTGATTGCATTAGATCAAGAAAAAGAACACTGCAGTGAAACTCCATCCAAGCCCATCCCATCCGACTTGCCACATGCAGCAACAAAGTTTTAGCCACGTGATTTTAGTTGGCTCATAATTTAGTGCAACCTATAATCTGAGCTCCTTATGGTGCTTTTCTCCAGAAGGATCCAGCTATATGTGTTATGGATATATGGTATGCAACACACAGTGCACAGAAAGCATCTATCGCTGAACGGGGGGGGGGGGGGGGGGGGGCAGGTCTGCAACACTCACTGTCATAGCAGTGCTCGTTTGGGAATGTAGTCTGTTTCCCAATCTCTCTACCTGGAAACTAGGAGGAGGATTGCGTGGCTGAACGGAATTATCTTTAGTAATGCCAAAACTGATGCTTTTGCCAATGCTTGTTTTAACGAGAGGTGGAATAAGTGTTACAAGGAAGCTCAATACACTTTAATATCGGGTCTTCAATCCTATGACTAGGTCACCTTCTATTGAAAGAGGTTTCACAATAGAATAGATGATGCCACAAGAAAAGCACTTTGCAGTAAAATGTCTAAAACCAATTGTCTCTTCTGACATTGCGCCAAGCATTTGAGAACCCACTCACATCTGCGATGCATTTAAAAGGGGATTAATTGTGGTCGGCGTGTCGCAGTAGTTAATTATCTCTCAGCTCTCTCTCTCTCTCTCTCTCTCTCCTCTCTCTCTCCGTCCACCACTGACAGAAGGCAGAGCTATTGTTTTGCTCTCAACATTATTACGTTGCTTTCAACTTTTTTTTAATTGGGTGGTCTCACTTTAACGTATGAACTGCATGGTTACAAGCTGGTATTGCCAGTTTTCAGAAATTACCAATATCAAATATTCGTTCCTATATTTTAAAATATATCTGGAATGTCATCTTAAAATTGGTATATGTTATTTCATCAAATGAGGTGTGATGAAATATTTGCAAAGCCCTGATTTCGAAATTTTAAAACACAATTCTATGTCGAACTGCCCAAATCTGAATGGAGTGGGTAGGAAAGGGTATAATTAGAGGCTGAGGGATGTAGGAACTTATATGTAGAATCCCACCCAAAAAGGCAAGGGGCAGGAGGTATGAAACCATTGAAAATCACAAAAACAATACTGGCCCAAAACCTGTATTTGATTAAACATCATAGATCCCATAGCATAGTCAGTGCTTATAGAATTTGAAAACATATATTTGTACTCATCTCAACGAGAACTGTGCCATAGTGACAGGTGGTCCCTTTATATCTATTGAAGCCTCGGGTCCTTCATTGGACAGTATTGGCATGTGGGCTTTCTTGAACAGCAGCAGACTAGGTAGGGAGGCCTTATGTGTGTCTTGGACTATTTCCAGAGTTGGGATCTGTCAAATGTTTTGATTTTGTAACGTGTTTTTTTGCATTTGCCGTTATATTGTGTAATTAGCTGATCGTTGCATGATTGGCAATTATGGCTGGGAGTATAACGAGGGGCGAGTGTCTCTCAGTATTCTCTGCCCCCATGAATTCTTTTGTAGACGAAGCAGAATTTCTGGAACATGATGACCGCGTGCAGTGCAAGCTGGTGCAGTTCCGGTAATGCTGACATGATATGGTCTGACATTAGATTAGGAATCTTACTTCTTCAGCAATGTATCTCTCGTTGGAATGTAGGTCAGGCGGACAAGTGTGAACATTGTAGAACGTGGGTTGAGGACGTGCAGCACTTTCTATGCATTTGCCCATTAAACCGCTGCTCATTGACGAATCAGAAGGACAATTGAAATAGCATATAGGTTGCTGAAAACGGCTATGGATAAAAAATGCTTAATTGCAATTATTAAATATTTAGGGGCTGCATGGTCATTAAGTAGTCCATTTTTAAACTCAATCGTATGATTTTTAAATGATTGTTTTAAGCTTATTTTAGCTTAACTTTTGAATGTTCTTGTTTTGAATGTATTGAATTTAATGATTGTTTTTATTGTTGTATGTAATATTTTATGACTTCTGCCGAAATAAAAATATGCATTAATGATTACTAATGATATGTTCTGACATGTTCAGATTTAGACATTGGGCCTTATGATGACCCCGGCGGCAGCCCTGTCGGTAAAACCGGCAGGGCTGCCGCCGGAGTCATTTTTTTTTCAGTGCCCGGGAATGCACAATGACTGGGCCATTAGAGCCCCGACAGACCCGGTCATTGCACATTCCCAGGCACCAGAAAAAAATGCTCCCTATTCCCATTAGAGCCCCATAGGGCTCATTGGGAATGGGGAGCCCGGATGCACCGGCAGCATTCGTGAATGGTCCCGGTGCATCCGACATGGTCTGTTCGCCGGTGCCGGTCGCCTACCAGGTCAGACTTGGCGGGCGAAAAGGCACCCACGAGCAGACCTCGTAGTTTGCCAGTCCGGTAACAACAGTACCGGCAAGCTTACCGGTACCATTGTTACCGGACCGGCAACCTCATAATGAGGCCCCTTGTCTGACAGACTGAATTTGGATACTGTGGAGTTTTTGTAACTCCATTTTTGGGGTCTGACATAAATGATGTTGCTATAGCCTAATCAAGACAGTGTTGGAGAACTGGTGAGTTCTTATGAGTGCTTCCTGTTACCAAACTGCCGTGCTTAGATCTATTTAGCTGTGGGTATTTATCCTTCACCTGTTGTTCAATATGTCATAGGCATTCCATTAACCTGCAGGGGAAACAATGTTTTTTCAACACCCAGCTGAAACTAAACATCAGCTTCCTATATTTGAACCAGTGACTGGTGTTGGAAAAACACGCACTCTGGGGGATGTATATAGATGATGAAGCAAAGCACCAACAATGATGATCATTGAACACCCCAAATCTAACATTTCTAATTGAAAAGATGGAGGAGCTATTCTGACGTGAAAAGAGTAGACCAATTGCACTGCCAGTTCTGTGACCCCTATGCATTTCTCTAGACAATTCATGCGGATATTGTGATCTACAATATCATATGAAACTGACAGGTTGAGTCGGATTAAGGATTGGATTGATCAAGATCAGGAGATCCTAGGGGTTCTCCTCTGATATGTGTTCAAGAGCATTCTATGACCATCAGGGGGCTGATCTCTGACTGGCTACCATGAAGAAGGTTGTTCGAATCAGGGACGTTTTGGAGTGCTGGATCTCTGTCCTATCTCTCCAGAATTGTGCTGATAGGTGGGCAATGTTAGAGATGTGGTGGTATTTGCAAGATGATAGTGATATATTGTTGGTTTCTTAAGCAATGGAGTAAGTGCCACATTTTGAAGCTCTCTTGCAAAGCCTCCCTGTGGGTACATTATCCAATCTTTGTGAGATCAATTGCGAAAATATCAGTGTGTTCTTTGTTGAATTAAGGCATGGAAGGTTTCTTCATATACTGTTTTGTTTGTGTGCCAATTGAATTATCAGACAAAGGGTCACAGTTGAAACTGCGTTTTGGATGATTTTAATGCACTGAATGGGATTTTATTTTGTTTATTTTAATGTTGGAAAATGTTTCTCTTTTTGTTGAACTTAAATGAAAACAGAGGGTTTTGGCAGTAGACTCTTGGGTTTTTATTTTTAGGAACATATTCTGCTTTCACAAGGAAGATTTTGAAATGTTTCCTGATTTCACTTGTGGCATGCTCATTTCCCATTGAGTAATGAGAATATTTTGCTACGTAAATTGCCATGTGGTAACCCTTCCTGTTCGTTTTGCAGTTAATACATCCCTCACTATCCAAGATTTTCTTCCATTTGCGATGAAAGTTATTATTTTCTCATTTTTAAGAAAGATCGTTCCAGGTTGAACTATTAGGTGGCAGATTTATGCAACAGCTTTAGTATACCCTATCCCACGTTTCAGTGAAGTTGATAAATAGTACTTCAAGCTCAGTATGTGGGTTTGCCTCTGATCGAGAAGGTTGCAGAGATTGGTGGAGACATCATGTAACATGTCATGGAAAAATCCATTCATTGCCCTTAGGATATATAAATACACAAAAATAAATGTTCCTGTTCTTCGTACAAAAAATATAGGTGCATCAGGATTGTCATTATATTCCCAGCAGTCACTTTTGTTTAGCATTGTGTAGTGGATGCACAAAGACTATGAACACCACCATCATAATGATTATGGAAGATATATATTCAGGGCAAAAGTCTAAGTCAATGATTTGCAGATTTCTAGTGTTGAGGCTCCTCTGGTTTGAGTAGCTGTCATGACTACTTCTTTTGAGTCTGGGATGGGTTAAAAATCAAGCTAAATTCTTAATTCTAGTGTCTAAGGTCTAAATCAAGTGTGCTTAATTGGTGTATTAGTGTTTTAGTTGAACACAAACGCGCTTCTTTCACCTCATGTTTCCTTTCTCTTCTGTCCTTTCGCACCTAAGACATTTTACCGGACCCCTGTCATGATTGGCTTTCTTCCTTCGCCTTCCCATGCTTCGGAGACCCTTACATCTGCCATCTTACATGTTTCAGTGCATTGCTTATCTATTTCTAATGGAGCTGGTAGGTTTCAGTGTATTTTTACACAGCGCACCCTCTAAGAGATAACAGCTATAATATGCAACTGCAATCTCCCTGTTCTCTGCAGATGTGACACACACATGCAGCAAATACCCAAGTGCTTCTCAATCGTATTTTCTTTGCCAAGCACTTAGAGTAATTCATTATCGCAGCGTTCCCCTTTGCTATCCGTGCCTGCCGGTCCATAGAGCTTCTGCTTTGCTTATTTGCTGATAATGTTTGAGAAAGAAATTAACATATTGCTGCTCGAAGGCATGCCTGCTTTCTTGGATAACAGTATATTTTACAAGTTAGATAATAGACATGGGTATGTCTGTGCTTTTCTGCCAGCTGTGAAACGTATGATTGGACCTCTTTGGTCAACGCATGTTTATTAAGAGGCAGCTAAAACTACCTTGTATTTTCTAAAATATGTTTTGACCCCTGTCAACAACATAACTATCCCAATAATACGTGATCAGCCATACTCCTATCAGTGTCTTAAAATCAACATCGTTGATATGTGAGGAAGTAACCTGTCTGGTGTTGCTGATGTCTAGTGGGATGACCAGTGGAGCAAGGTACCTCATGTAACTAGAAGATGATGTGCCCGGGGTGGTATGGGGGGGATCCCACAGTCACCTTCACTTCCGTATCATAGGAGAGGGGCCTGTCACAATGGACACATTCCTGAGACCGTGCCTTAGAGAAGACCTAGTGGCCACAGTGGAAACCGGGTCCTCAGTAGTAAGATAATTGCAAACCCTGTCATCAATATGATATGATATGATATGGTATTTGTAACGCGCCTATACACAAGTGTTTCAAGGCGCGACGAGGCAGGGAGGGGGGTACAAGGGGAGACAGAAAACGATCCTACTAGGCCAGGTGTCATTCAGATCGCGCAAGTGCAGGGGTAGGGGAGGGGAAAAGTGCAAGGGGAAGGGGAGGGGGGGAAGTGCAGTACAAGGTAAGAGGCGTACGTAATAAATAAATAAATAGGGCCAGCTGGTGGCAAGTGTGAGGTAAGTGCAGAACAAGTGCTGGGGGAGGGGGGGCTGTAGGGATACAGAGACAGACCCGCAGTGCAAAGGGGTTCCAGGGCATCAGTGCAAGTGGAGAGTGGCAGGGCCCAGGACCGAGGCCGTTTAGAGTGGTCCAATTGCAGGATCAGTGCAGCTTCAGTGAAAATTAATTAGCCGCTCAGCAGGGGAGAGGGAGAGGGAAAGCAGAAGCAAAGAGGAAGGTTTTGAGGTGCTTCCGGAACCGGAGATGGTTCTCCTCAAGTTTCAGGGAGGCAGGAAGGCTGTTCCAGAGGGAGGCCCCTGCCGCGGAGAGAGATCTACCCCCAGCTCGTTGCTTCGAGAAGCGGCTAACCCTGAGGGAGTTGGAGGCGGATGAGCGAAGGGCTCGGGAAGGAAGATATTTGGGAAAAGAGAGTTGAAGGTATTTAGGACCCAGGCCCCAGAAGGGAATACATACATACATACAAACAAAATTCCCTGGAAGATTAGAGGAGGAAGTGTTACGGAAGGTCACCGCATTCAACACTTGTATTTGCATTTGAGATGATGTGCCACTGCTACCCTTGTGCATATGCATAGCCAAGTGGTCTCTGTCAACTCAAAATGCCAGAACATTACTCCTTCCTGTACAAAGAGCCTACCTGCACAGTACAAGTGCACCTGACATAGATAACCCAACCTGAAGAAGCCATACCAGACCAAGCAGGTGAGGCCAAGGCAGGGAGAATCCAGTCCAAGTACAACAAAGTGGATCTGCGATTCCCAGCCTACACGATTGAATCAGATAGGCAAGGAATCCTCTTCCAGGTTAGAGCTAAGGTAACACCAGGGCTTCATAAGCATTTTCAATCCCTCCAAAGCCGCACACAGCAATCCTCAATAGGAAAAGACATGTCTCAATAGAAGTCAAGCCACTACAAAAAGGGCACAAATGTGAGAATGAGGCTGCAGTTAAAGGAGCCAGGATTCATTGAGAGCTGAACAGTGGAAGGAGAAGGAATAGCATGAATGAGGAGTCTGGCAAATGAAGGAGAAAACCAGTAGGTTGAGTGAGACTGAAGTCTCGAAGCTGGAGGCGAAAACCAATAGATTCGAGTAAGCCAGTGGATTTCGAGAAAGCAAAAGGTGTGTGGAAAGTGGAGACCAAAGAGATTGAGGGGAGTCCGAGTGTTCAGGGAGAGCAATGGAGGTGAAATCTGATAGCCTCAGAGCAACCCAGATGGGTGAAGATGGTGGTGAGGAGATTGTTTGGGATGCACCCACAGGGGAAAAGCGAATAAAGAAGAAAATGAAGAGAGTGACCGTAAGGATGGGATGAGAGAGAATTTCCATAAGGGTTAACAAAGGAAAAGAGGAGATCAATGTAGGTGCGAGGCACCCCCAAAGGTGAAGATGAAGTGAGATGTAAGAACATCTTGGAAGGGATTAACATCCAGAAAGTGAGGAGGAGAGAGCAATGTCCAAATGGGTGAACAAGTCGAAGAGATGATTGATTGGGAATTTGGAGTAGCCCAAAAGCATTTAGATGGGTATAAGGAAGTATGTTGTTGCATGAGATTAAGAGTGACAGCCGGAGACTTAAAGGGAAAATCATTGAGGAGGAACATAACGTAGAACAAGGAGCTATCAAAGAGAATTGTGTAGAGGAGGTACAAAGGAGGGGAGTGGAAGAATGTAGAATTGGAAAAAAAAGGCGTGAAAACGGCAAGGAGGTTGATGTGAAGTAAGCTCATTTCTTGAAGAACTGAGGCAAAGTAATAACATTTGATAAGAGGTGCAGGAGAAAAGAGAGCAATTTAGAGTACAGAGACCAGAAGTCTGTGCATCAATTAATACAAAATGTGGATGAGCGGAGAGACATAGTGGTGAGATCAGGAGAGGCAGAGGTTGTGAAAAACTAGGAGTTCGATAGGAATCGGGTGATCTTCCTTGCAAACCCAGATGATCTAAAAGATCTTACAACAAGGTGGGTGGAGCAGAGAAAGGAGGCCAGTGACATCATGTTGTTTTGTCTAGGGTCTAGGTTACCATAAATGAGACCTCAAGGCAGAGAAGCTGGCCACATTCCTGGCTGGCATATGGGACTGTGGTAGCAACCTAATGTTTCCGCCCAGCACCTGCATTACCCTGCATGGACATGTCATCACAACAGCCAATGCAGAGTCCCCCTACATCTTTCCAAAGGAAAATTACTTCTGTGACTAGAAAGGCCAAGTTGCAGAGGAAAAGTGCCAAACATCGCCCTTATACCAGTGTAGGATCTAGGTGTACGTGAAGACCCCAATAAGTTTACCTAAAGACTTGGTATAGGATCCCTCCCAGGAAGAGAGCCATGGGAGAAACAGTGAAATTGAAGAAGTGGGATCTTGCATTTGTTGGTTATTACTGAACTTTCAGTTTGATAAATCCGATCCATACTGAGAATTAAGTGCTTGTAACACAGAGAGCCATCCTAACCTTTTAGTTGAAATGTATTCCATCTTAGTTTTATTTTCTTCCACACTATGTAAATCCCGTAATAAATCATGCAAAACTTACTCTCTTTGTGTTGTCTGACCATTGGATCCATGGCAGCGATCCCACAGTATTACATAGGTTAGACAAAGATCACATCAACTAGATTACATTTTAGTCTATATATTAAGCAATATAACCCGAAAAGGTGGGGCATAACCGATCTGGTAATAACCCGGGGCATAAGTTACAAGCACAATTGAAACAAGGGCTTTAACATTAGCCACGTGGCATAACCAGACTGGTAATGCCCCTGCTAGGTTTATATTCCTATTAGTAACTGGGCACGTGGTACCAGCATACTAATAGTGTTTTTCATCACAAGTTGAGAAACAGTGCCTTTGCTGTTTCTCAGCTTAAGAAAAAACTACAAATCAAAATGTCTACCAAGGATCAGAGAGAAGGGAACTGCATGCAGTCCCTTCTCCCTTTCCAAGGCAGTCATTGCTGTGAGAGGGATGCACCGGGAACACTAGTGATCCCACCATCAGTGGAACAAGGCAGTGCAATGAATGTGTGGGAGGGCATTGGATATGTGGAAAAGGGGTTTGGGGGAAGGGGATGCAGGGGAGCACACATACCTGATTCCAAGCGAGGGAAAATGGTGGCCTGCTGCTCTGAGGAGACTTGGAACATTGTCTGTACTGTGTGGTAAAGACCCTGTTCTGAGCCTCCTCATTGGCTGGGAGGGAGTCACCCTGCCTAGCCAGCTACACAATGTACGATCATTTCTTGTTGAATCTGCTTAGATCACATGCTGTGCATAGGCCGACATCTAGTGGAAGCTGCAGAGTATTACAGTTTGTTTTTCGAAACTCGAAAATGGGTGTCGACACAGGGCGTGCCAGTAATACTATCCCTAGTGTGACGTCCACTGTACCCATGATCCCTCACGCATCTAGGACCCTCAGATTGTTTTTTTCCGCCGTACTATTCGGAAGCATTCCCCAGAGTTCCCTGGCTTTAGCCATACTTTTGCTAAAATATTGTTATATTTCCGCATTTCTCCACCCCAACGTCGAGTCACCGAACATCCACACTCGACGCCAGCACAGAGAAAAGAATCACCGTCGAGAGCTGCATGATGGATTTGGGCCTCGGAAGGCCTCTGGCCTCGGCCCGGGCCTAGGAATGCCTCTGGCCTTAGCCCTGCAAGTAGGGAGAGTGGGGGTGGACATACTCTACACTCTTTTGGTATATAGGTACATTCTTATATATTCCTACACTTATTAGCCCGCTGCCAGAAGGTGCGTATGGAGGATACCCCTTTCCAATTTTGCCCCAAGTGCAACCGCAAGTACCCTTGGGTTGACAGGCATGCCACGTGCAATCTCTGCTTACAGAGGGACCACCCCGAGGCTAACTGCAGAGCGTATAGTAGGTTCAAACCGAAAACACTCAACGACCGTTCGATCAAGCGTTGGGCCCACCACGCCAGGCGTCAAGAGGCAATGGCAGCAGAGGGCGCCTTCAGCGATGGCAGCGACGCCATGCTTTTGGACGGCAAGGGCAACGTGGCATCAATTGACAGCCAAGCGCAAGTCCCCGACCTCAGAAGGTCGTCCGGCAGGGCGGCTATGGGGAAGACCCCCCGGCGACACAAGCGCTACCCACAGCACTTCCACAAAACACAAAGTCCAACCGAGACTCGACGCGCACGCCGAGTACTACGAAAGAGGCACATACAGAACGGTCCGATTCGGTGTCCTCTGGGTTTTCTTGATCTAGATCACCGCATGACTCCAGGCAACCATCCACTGTTGCCAGAAGTGCCTTGCTCCCCAAGGTAACGGAGGTTCGATCGTCAGAAGACGAAGCCGACCTCTATCCCCAGTCCACACTCCAGGGGTCAGTGTCAACAGGCCACGCAATGGCTGCTCCGAGTCCCAACCTCCACTACACAGAGATAGGGACACTACCCCCGAACCTCAGCGCCAGGCGTTGAAGGACTCCGGAGGGGCGAAAAAACAGGGTAAACACTATTCCACATACGGGGAAGGTGAAAAACAACAGAGAAAGCAGTCTCAGCCTGCTTCCACACCTCAAAGACTTTCTACCCCACTTAAACAGATGGACAAGTCTCGGTCTTCTGTTATCCCAAAGACCCCTGTTCAAACCAGTAGGTCTAGTCTAGATAAGACAGGGAAAGGCCTTCAAGAAAGAATCATTCCCAGTTCAAGAGAGAGGTCTACTGATGACATAGACAGAGTAATGTCAAGGATGTCATCATTGGCAGAGTTCTACGCCAAAAACTCTGAACACTTTCTCTCTTTAACCCCAGACGGGTCAACTCCCTCAGGCTCTAGGGATCCGATACCCCCAAGTAAGAAGTCCCAGGTGAAGCTTCTACTTCATACCCCTTCAGTATACAGCCCTATTCTCAATATCAGGGGGATCCATCCCTTTATGAGGATCTAGATTTGGGCATGTTGGAAGAACAAACTGGGACGGGCTACTATGGGGATGACGAGGACCAAGAAGAGGAGGAGGAGGACAACCCAGAAACCTACAGGCTAAATTCCCCGGTAGATAAAGAACCCCCGGTTACCGACTCCCCTGTCGATAACCAGCCTCTTTTGAATGAAGTGCTGTCCAGAGCGGCAGAACACTTCCACATTGACTCCCAGGGTGGACAGGAAGAGAGGGATTTCGCTGAGGAGTTAGTGGGAGAAAGGAGACCTGTTGCCCAGGCCATCCCTATCCTTAAGTCTATACAAAGGAGGATAGACCCTTCCCTTGTTAATCCCTATCTCACTAGGGTGGTAAACCCCAGAGTTGAGAAGCTTTTCAGGGCAGCCCAAACAGACCCACTTTACATAAGAGGGCATCTGAAACCAGACTCCCTGGTAGTTACTAACACCTGTAAGAGGGCGGGAACACCCTTGTCATCGTCGGAAGCTCCTCCCGACAAGGAGAGCAAGAAGATTTATGGCTTGGGCAGGAAAGTAGCCTCCACATCCGCCTACCAGGCAAGGATTGCCAACTCCACCACCCTACTGGTGAGATACAACTGCCACCAGTGGGAAGAAGTCGCGGCACTCATAGATTCCGCCCCAGAACCCTTAAAAAGCCAATTGGCACGGGTTTCGGCGGAAGGAAGAGCCGTGACCGGTTGCATATTAAAAGCAACCTTTGATGCAGCGGATAATGCCGGCAGACTGATAGCAGAAGGTACTGTTATTAAAAGGCATGCTTGGTTGCGACAGTCTGGGTTCAAAGCCGAACCCAGGCTTCATTAATAGACAAACCGGTGGAACCGGATCTATTGTTTGGATAGGCGGTCGAGGACGTGCTGAAAAATGCCAAGGACGAGTATGAGACACTCAAACCCCTACGCCAACTAACCAATAAACCCCCTATCCAGAGAGGGATTGGAAATTTTCGTCGTCCACGTGGACAAAATTCCCAGAGAGGGTCTAACTATTCCCAGGGGCAGGGTACACAATGGAACAACAACAGCCAGCAGTCTACCCAGGGTTATGACAGGGTAATAAGAAAGGGCATGGTAAGGGTAGAGGCAGCCCCAGTAGAGGCGGTGGCACGCCTCCGCCGAAACAGTGACATTCCGTTCAGGGTCCCTTCTCACACATCCCCAGTAGGGGGACGCATTTCCAACTTCACCCAAGCTTGGGAAGGGATCACTTCAGACAGATGGGTGCTGTCCACAGTGTCCGCAGGATACTGCATAGAACTGTTAGAGCGTCCCGAAAAACCACCCTCCACGACAAAAAATAAATTCTTTGGACCACCAGAAGATCCTCCTCAAGGAGATCGTCAATTTTCTAGCAAAGGACACGATAGAACTCATCGTGGGACACCAGGTAAACAAGGGTATTTATTCAACTTACTTCCTTTTGCCAAAAAAAGATTTGACAATGCGCCCAGTATTGGACTTAGGGCCTGCAAACAAGTATGTCAAGCCCCAAAAATGTCGCATGACTACTCTCCAGGAGGTAATCCCCCTCCTAAAAAAGGGGGATTACGTGGCAACATTGGACATGAAAGATGCCTATTTTCATATTTCCATGTTCCCAGCGCACAGAAAGTACTTGCGCTTCAAGGTGGACAGTCGGCACTATCAGTTCAAGGTACTGCCCTTCGGGATAGCCTCGGCTCCAAGGGTATTCAACAAGGTACTGGCGGTGGCGGCAGCACACCTACGCAGGGAGGCAATCCCGGTGTACCCTTACCTGGACGACTGGCTCATCACGGGGGAGACCCCAGTAATTTGCAGATCAAACATTCAAAGGACGATCGACCTCCTCTTCGAATAAGGCTTCTCAATAAACGAGAAGAAGTCTGGTGCCAAGCACCTCCAAACAGTTCCTAGGAGCTATCCTAGACACGCAAGAGGGGTTGACCTTTCCATCAGAGGAAAGAATTCGGAATATACTGCTGCAAATTCCGCAATATCAGGCCGGTCGCCAGTTAACGGTACGCAAAGCAATGCGTTTGCTAGGCATGATGGCGTCATGTATTTACTTGGTCCCCCACGCGCGCCTGCGCATGCGTCCCATGCAGGAATGGTTGACAAAACAGTGGTCTCAGGCAAGTGGTCAGTGGGACGATCTAGTGGTCGTTTCGCCAACACTGGTACAAAGCCTTCACTGGTGGACAAGAGAAAATCTGTCCAAGGGGAAACCCTTTTACGATCCCGAGATACAGGCGGTAGTCACAACCGATGCATGCCTGACAGGGTGGGGAGCTCACCTCCTCCACCACACAGCTCAGGGTATCTGGTCTCACTCAGTAGCCAAGAATCACATCAACCTGCTAGAGCTTCTGGCAGTATTCAGAGCGCTTCAAGTGTTCGAGCCCTACCTGCTGAATTTGTCAGTGCAGATCCGGACGGACAGCACTACAGCCATGTTTTACATAAACAAGCAGGGAGGGACTTGTTCGCCAAATGGGCACTCAGACGGAAGATCTTCCTGTCATCTCAACATGTTCCAGGGGATCTCAATTCTCTGGCAGATGCTTTGAGCAGAAATCCCCTCCCAGAGGAACACGAATGGTGTCTACACAGAGAAATCGTAGAAGATATCTTCTCACAGTGGGGTTTCCCCACCATAGACCTATTCGCCACAAGCGAAAACAGACAGTGCCCAGGATTTGCATCCAGGTTCCCCCAGCCAGACTCCCAGGGGATTGCCCTGTGGATGAACTGGTCAGGGATGTTTGCGTACGCTTTTCCACCAACACCTCTCATCAGAAAGGTGGTCAACAAGATGAACAGAGAGTCGATGACGCTCGTCCTAGTTGCTTCCATGTGGGCGAGACAACTGTGGTTTCCACACCTACGCAGACTAGCGGTGTGCGAACCCATCAAACTCCCGGGCTGGTACAACCTACTGTCCCAGCACCAAGGCCAAACAGTGCATCCTCAACCCAACTCAATGAACCTAGCAGCATGGCTCCTGAGGTCATAGAGTTCGGACATCTCAAATTACCACAGAGATGTCTGGACATCCTAAAAGAATCTAGGAAGCCAAATACAAGGCACTGCTACTTTGACAAATGGAAAAGATTTGTTATCTGGCGCCAGAATAAGCAAATCAACCCGGTTGATTGCATTCCTTCCACATTTGTCACGTACATGCTCCACCTGCTGGATGCAGGACTGGTATTTAACTCACTGAAGGTACACATGGCAGCGCTCGCAGCATACACCACATCCCATAACAAGGTGTTGTGGTGGAAGATACCAGTGGTTAAAGCCTTCATGGAAGGAGTAAAGAGACTTCACCCTCCTATTTCAAACCCACCACCATGATGGGACCTTAACGTGGTGCTATCTAAACTCATGGGCCCCCCATTCGAACCCATGCATAAGAGCAGTCCCAAACACCTGACTTATAAGACGGCCTTCTTAGTAGCAATAACATCTATAAGAAGGGTCAGTGAAATTCAGGCTCTGTCAATGCAGGATCCATTCTTTACGGTTCATAAAGATAAACTGGTTTTACGTACACATCCTAGGTTCTCACCTAAGTTTATTTCTAAATTCCACGTGAACCAGTCCATTGAGCTTCCGGCTTTCTTCCAAGACCCACAAAGCTCGGCTGAGGTGAAACTACACACCCTAGATGTGCGTAGGGCGGTCCTCTACTATGAAAACAAGACCAGACCGCTAAGGAAAACAGATCAGCTGTTTGTCTCCATAGCTACACGCAGAGAGGGAGATCGTGTCTCTAAAGGTGCCATCTCTAAGTGGATTATTAACTGTATCCAGCTGTGTTACTCTCTTTCTGGAAAGACTCTGCCTTTCACGCCAAGACCCCACTCTACTAGAGGCATTGGGGCCACTCTGGCTTTCATTGCAAATGTACCCCTTGACACCATTTGCAAAGCAGCTACTTGTAGCTCTATTCACACTTTTACTCAGCACTACTGCATTGACACCCATTCCAAGACAGATACTCAAGTGGGACAAGCGGTTATAAGACATTTATTTGCTCATGACCCTTCTCACATCCCACCTGCTTCTTCTAACACTGCTCGCTAATCTGTGCACAGCATGTGATCTAAGCAGATTCAACAAGCCTCAAAAGAGATACATTACTCACCGTAATCGTATTTCTGATGCTTGTATCTGCTTAGATTCACATGCGACCCACCCTTCCTCCCCTCTGAGAGAAGGCGCATGGATGCTTGTAGTCTTATCTATCTATCCATCTGCTTGGATTATCTGTACTCACGCTACTCCTCATGCTACCTCATGTCAGAAAAAATACAATCTGAGGGTCCTAGACACGTGAGGGATCATGGGTACAGTGGACGTCGCACTAGGGATAGTATTACTGGCACGCCCTGTGTCGATGCCCTTTTTCGAGTTTCGAAAAACAAACTGTAATACTCTGCAGCTTCCACTAGATGTCGGCCTATGCACAGCATGTGAATCTAAGCAGATACAAGTATCAGAAATACGATTACGGTGAGTAATGTATCTCATATCATTAATTATCCTTATTTTACAGCCCTCCACAAACAATGAACCCATTTTTCCTGAGTGTTTGTTTCCGTTATCACTTATACAATATCAGCTGTTTCTTTGGTTGGCAATATATCTTCAATTTGAGGCTACCAGATTTGAAAATGTGTTTCTTCATTTGGCACAAATATTTACCCAAAAATAATATCTTGAAATAAACATAAATGTTTTCAAAATGTTTCTTATTTTTACACAAACTTTGTCATTACAATAAACATGTCTCATGTTTTAATCTAGTTTAAAGAATAGATAACAATGTTATTTTACAGATCAACAGTGTCTGCCACTAAGTTCTTTGGGATGTTGCATGCATTCTTCCAAATCCCAAAGGCACGTTGACCAAGGGAGGAAGCAGAAAGAAGACATCTGTGTAGAAGATGAATAGTGTGCTTATTATTCATACTGTCAATACACCTGCCAATCTCTTTGTTACTATGACTTTCAGATCAAGCTGTGTTTTCAGATCCCAGTAGTAAAACAAATGCATCTTGACAATGCATAAGTACTCTGCATGGATCAGGACTGTAAATGGATGAAAGCACATGTAGAATATCGTGGGTGGACGGAGGTCTATTAGAGCATACACATGTTTTCTCTTAATTCCACAAATGGGAATGGGAGACTGCAGTGGAATAATTCTGTCAAGATAAAAAGTGAATGTAGATGGTTGTAGAATTATATTTATAGTTTGCAATATACATAATTTGCTAGTGTGCAACCAATTGTTGCTATACCACTGGAGAAACAAAACAACACATTTGAACAGGTATGCCTTCTAAGCAGAACATCCCACAAGCATTGACGTCCAAAAATGCTCCATTAAAATATCATCCTTTTCTTTCTGTAGACACCATTTCTACATTTGACTTACAATGAAGTCTAAATTGACATATAAACAAATATCCATATCGTTGCCATGTTTATTTTGGGACCACATAATAAAACAAAAACGACTGGGTAATAAACAGTATCTGCTTTGTCGTGCGAGAATACAATCACATTTCCAAGCAGAGGAGAATAATCTCCTACAAACAAGAGAAGAATGCAAAGGATTGCAGCGGGGTGAAAGGTCCTGTGTTCTTAAACAGATTGCAGGCTTTTCTTTAGGACACATCGGGCCTAATTTAGAAACCAGTTTCCAGTGGGATTGTGTCATTGTAAAATGCTTTTGTAAATCAGGCCCTTTGTGTCCTTATGGCTGGATTCCCAGGAATATGGGAATTTGAAGACTCTAGTATCCAGATCACATACACATTGTGTGCCAAATATTGTAAGACAAAAAACAGCCATTGGAGAGGAGGGTGACGTGTTCTATTGTTCACATGCCAGACTGATCAAAAACAGTCAGTTAGGTTTCTTGAAGCTAATGACGTGCCACTAACTCATGGAGGATTATTGAAGTTGTACCCCTTTCTGAGAGGAAAAGAGTTAGTTAACACTGCACCAGAATGCTGAGATAGGGTACGGAGGACTTGATAATTCGAAACTAAAGGCCATTATGTTTGGCTATACTGTTGTACGTATACACTGGAATGTGCCTTCAAGTTTGCAAATCATTGGAGGTGTTTAGGTAATTATCTGAGTTGACACAAATGTTGTGTACTGCCTTTGGGATGACATTAACATGTATTTTGTATCTTCTGATCCATAGAGCTTGCAAGACATCACAACAGCATCACAGATGAGATATCTGTTATAGGAATGTAGAATGCTGTGGCTCTTCATATAGTGACGAATCAACATATGCCAAATCCAATGTGATATAAGTCATTAAAGACGCAGACACAAAAGCTCTGTTACCATGTGGATTTCCTCCAGAGACTGGTGTCTGAAAACTTGATATCACAAACCTGCTAAACACAGTCAACCATTCAGCGAGCTATGAGAATGTGAGATCCGAAAATCCCAAATAGCCGAGGACAAATCATTCTCTGAAATACATTATTTATTGCACAGCATTTAACACACTAATTCACTCAATAAGGCTCATAGTGGGTATTAAGGACAGGTTCGTGCTGCATTATAATGCTTTACTGATTAGACGTGAAGGAGGCAAAGTATGACCACCAAGGGGAATCGATCAGAAGGGTTAGGGCATTATAGAGCTAAAAGAGAGTGAAGGGACTCAGACGAATTAGAGAGCGTATAAGGCAACCAGTGTGGGAGGTTCCAGTGGCTTAACCTTCCTCTGAACACATCCCTTGTACATTAAAAAGTCCCAAATATAGCTTGCTGTCCTTCCATCTAATCCAGCTTCATTAAAGTAATTATCTCAAAGGTTTCAGGTGGAATTAACTTTCATAAGTACATTAACACAGAAGAGTAAAGTGGTAGACTAGTTTCAATTATTGCATTTGCATCACAGAAGTTGATGGAACTGCCTATGCGTTGTTTCGCAGTGAACTACCAATGGCAGATAATGGCTACTAAGGGCATGATTCACAGACGCATTTTATAATGGTGCTATCCCAAAGGAAAATGCTCTATGAAGCTTTCAAGCAAGTATTATAAATTGCATGTATACATACATACATGCACAAAAACAAAATCGCATTTTGAAAGCAATTTTTTGTTTTGACTATTATATAGTTCTTAGGTACATCTATAATCCAAAACGATGGCACTTATATGCTATAGAATGTGCAGATGGAAACATAGGTTGCAGGTGTTGTTTTCTGATTTACCCACCCATCAACTGCAGATGACCATGCTAATCCCTTTGGCCATTCCCACTTACTAACAACCCCTCCTCACCAAAAACTAATCTTCCCAGAATCCCTTTCAGTTAGCTCTATTGATTAGTAATATGGCAATATCTGATCGGGTTGTAACGGCCCTTGGCCAAAGTTATAGGCAAGAGTGCAGCGTGGACCTTAACAATGAGCTCCGGCACCATTACCACCTGGGCTGGTTCAGGTGTTATTGCCATTAGCACCCCAGGTTTCCAATCCAGAAAACCTGGGGTGCTGATGTCAATTTATTTAGTTTGAATGAACGGGATGAGTCGTGGCATCCTGTTCATAAAAAAAAAAAGACTGATTTAAGATGTACACCATGGAAACGGAAGGCAGGGCTCCATGTGGAGCCCATCTTCCATTTTCACGGTGGCCCAGGACAGGGGCTGGAGCGACCGGAGAATAAGATGAGTGGGGTATGGGGCAGGGAGGGGGAGGAAACAGTGACAGGAGGGGAGGCTGCAGGAAGATGGCGAGGAAGGAAGCAGCCTTCAGGCTGAATCGGAAACATCGTATTGGATTGTGAGATTCATCGCGCAATCTAAGCAACCTGATTGGTTAGCCCCCTAACCCAGAGTGCTAATTTTAAAATGTGTCCTGCCAAATTATTTCTAATCAGCCTGCTGAGCGTTAATGGCTTAATTGCTACAGCAAATATAATACTGGTGTACTAAAAATAGCTTAACCAAGTGTGCCTTTGGCCACTTGATTTATATCTGCTCCAAACACTGTAGTCGTGTTAGTTTTGGCTTGTATATAGGTATTAGTCATTTTCCAAGCACAGTTATCATATGCTTTGATGATCACACCATTTTCCAGCTGTTGACATCTCATGGCCACATAGTACTATCATAGCACTGCCTGTTAAATACCTATGTATATTGAACAAAAATGAGTCAAGGCTACCTCTCCCTTGCTGGGGTAGTGTTGACAAAGAACTACATATAGCTAAGAAATGTTTCCATTAGCAGTATTTGATCACACTGTCACAACACAAAAGCAGTTAAAACAAAGTTTATTCTAAAATTTCCACATAAAAATTGACATCTGCATATGACTGACATAGTTATTATTTAGAAACAGTACTAAATCAGTGGGGTTAGTAACATGAGGTGTTTATGTGCTGCATACATATTCATGGCACATTTCAACTGTACCTTTTCTTGCAACTGCGCCTAGATTACCTTGGTATATGCACATTAAAAATACAAATAAAATGAATGAGTAAGCTCCCTTTCATCACAATATACCTTGCAAATATATGTAGCTTTCAAGGGTCACAATGTATCAATCAATCATAAAACTGTAGAAGCTGTGCACCCTTCCTCCAATCCAGTGTCATACTACATCTGTGAAAACTTGCATGTTTGGATTTCATTTGTCCGTGATTTACAAAACGCTGCAATCTTGTCTATGCTGGGCACACAATTCTTATTTAAATATACTCTCACTCAGATTTTAATACAGTGAACGCAGGATACGTTTAACACTAAAAAGCTACAACCCTGTATTCCTAGTCTGTTGATGATAGTTTCTCTGACAGTGCACGCTGTGCACATGAAAAATAATGCTATTTGTACTAAAATAGATCATATTACACTTTGATTTACATGTAGCGGAAAATTAATGTTGCATTGCACACTTAAATGCTGCAGATTTATATTGGGGATCGGTTTCCACTATTGACCCCAACCCCCCCCTTTGCTCGCACTCCAGTGCCTTTACAGGTTCATTATCCTATGTCCTCCATGTGTTGGCATAGCAACATTGCACATTGATGACATCTGGATTACAAGATTCCCACAATCCTCACAGTCAGGAACATGTGGCATGAATGTGCATGACTATGTTTGACAAAGTTAGTATTTTTTATGATTTTATTAGTATTGGATACATATGCAAATATTGTGTTTAAACTTCTATCATGTGGGACCATCTCACAATGTCAGGAAATATTTTATTTTCACTCCAAGTCATATCTGTGTGGAGTTATGTTAAAATTGAGTTTAAATGCATCATATAATGGTAATTTTAAATAGTCCAGATTAGGCACATGGAAATCTCGTGGTAGCATAATAAGTCATGTGTTCAGCTCTCAAAGGTCTCTTTGTATAGCCTCCAGTCAATGATTAATATGGTTAGCTGACAGGTCTATTTTGTTTGAGTTTCCATTATGCAGAAAGATAATGTCAAAATATGATATGTTAAATGCAATCCATCCTTTTAAATTGAAAGATTAACTCTCAGGTCTCTATATTATGTGACCATCTTAGTTTTGTATCATATGGAGGACCATACATTTGTCTCTGGAAATCAAAGATGCATATATTAGCCATTTTCCCAAATCCTGACAGCATGATCCTTTTGTTGTACTAAACGTTAGTGAAGTATACATAGATATGTTTGGCTCCAGATGGCAAAGCTAATCTCCTGGAACCTTAAGCCTTCCCCTATCACAATATATGCAGAATTAAACAGGAATATAGTCTGTGTTCATGCTCATCTAAGAATCAGCATTGTCAAATCCACTTTAGAACACTGATCTGGCCATGCAGATTAAATATTAATGTTTCAAGTCTCACATGTAACTTCAACACTTAATACACTTACAGTAGGCTTCTATTAGCATGTATACATGCATAACAGTATTTATCTGACATATGTTTTTAAAAGGCTAGTCGAGTATGTTTTGACAACTGGTGGAAAAAGCCACACACTATGAACATTCAACATTATCTCATGTTCTATAGGAGATACTGAAAAGTTAAAGCAAAGACGTGAACAATATGATGCTTCATTTCGAATTACATAGCAACACTTTCTAGCTAAATGTAGAAAGTCTTATTTAGAAAAGGGGCTTTCAGCATTTCTTGCAGTTTTTAAGTTGGCTAAATCCCATTTCTTGGGCTTACTCGCATGTTTTACATTCAGTTAATTGCAAGGGATGATCATATGTATTTGTCTAGTGAAGGGCACGCATAGTGCCTATAAATCGAGTGGCTGAAGACAGACCTGGTTAAGACATTTTTATTACACCATTAGCAGGCTTACAGCCCCAGTTAAGTCATTTACTGCCAGAAGACTACTTTGAAAAAACACTGACAGGCACTTTAATTGCAAAGTTTGATGGTACAGCTTGATTAAAGCAACCTTAAAGAGTTCCTATGATGAGGTTTTTTTGAACTGGGAGGGGCAGGAACTGGGTGAGAATGTCTATGGGGATTACCATGGGCATTCAATGGCTGGGCAAATAACCAAACAACATCTACAAGCTGTGTGTCCCTCCTCATAGGCCATCTCTCCCCACCTGTATTCTAATGACATAGTTCTGGTTTATAGGTGGCTCAAGTACCACCTAATAATAAAAACAAAAAATGCTTTAACTGTCATATATGTTTTGGCCTGAATATGATTGTATTGTGCTTCTGAAATGAATGGGTCTTTGTCTGGAAGCAAGATAGTATAGTCTGTTTTTGATGCTCAATTAAAAGGAGTAGGATTGGTTAATAGAATGCTGTTTGCATTTTTAAAGGTGGTCTGGATGAACATGAGGATCCCAGGGAGCTGTGCCTCATATGTACGCTGCTTTTGCTTGGCTCCAGCTTTTGCAATGGTCCTGTGCTTTCTTTTCTTGGAAGCAAATGCTGCCTGCTGGTAAGATACAAGATGGAATTATTGTCCTGAGGTTACTGCCGGACTGTGGGAGGGATCTGACTCACGTTACATTACACAGAATATTAATAAAGTATCATGCAAACATATTGATCCAAGATTTGTCAATAGGTGTGTGCTGCTGCATGCATCCAATTGTTTTCTCTAACACTAGTAACACGAAATGATTGCACAAAAAGACTGCACCTTTATTTGGGTCTCTAGCTGGTACAATTTGTTCAACGCTCCAAACTAAAATGACTATGGGCCTCATTACGACCCAGGCGGTAACCATGGCACTATTTGCGCCATGGTTGCCTCCAAAACCTTACCGATTCCGCCATGGTGAATAGAGCAATTACCGCCCCATTCCAAGGTTGGTGGGGCGGTAATGCCCCATTCACCACGGCCCTTCCCCATTCCCATTGAGCCACCATAGGGCTCAATGGGAATGGGGAAGGCGCTAATAACGGTACTGCTAATTGCGGTACCGTTTTTAGCTCTAAAGTCCCTTTGCGGGTCCTGTCCTTAACACCTGGTAACACCAGGCGTTAAGGGAGGTCCCGCAAAGGGACCTCGGAATAGGGCAGTAAGGGATTACCGGCACCAGTGCCCTTACCGGTACCGGTATTTCCTTACCACCCGGGTCGTAATGAGGCCCTATGTGTGATATGTGAAAATGTCTTCTACGCTGATGTCATTACTATTATTTTCCTAACACTTTATCTTACTCGGGTCCACGTCTTTATCTTCAGTGTGTTTATGATTGGTTTGCATATACAATAAGGCAAAATGTAAAAGCATTAGAGTTGGGCATTCTTTTTTTACTTCAGAAACGGGGACCTCCCCTTATCCTGCATAACCCACAATTGTTTTAAACAATACCCCTGCATCCCAACCTTTCTATTTAGTTTGTGTTTTTAATTAAACAATGCACTGGCGCTGAAGCTTTTACATCATTGCAAATGCATCAAGACCTGGCACTGTTGGCGAATACGTGGATATTGATATGATAGGTTATTTATAACGCGCTTAATACCCAGAGGTTTTTCAGCACGGACCCGGGGATGGAAGCTCGGTGTCGTCTTGCTTCCAAGGCGAGCACGTTGCCCCTGAGCTATCCTCCCGAGAGCAAATTACCAGGAATATGTTTGGCATAACGGAGAATATGGATGGGTAATGTCATCAGATTGATTATGTCACAAATTGGCGTTTGCAGAGGTAATATACATGACTGGATTGTATGCACAATTGAAAAGCTTAAATGTTGAAAATACAGGTTTTAAACGGTGGAGTTGCAGAGAAATCTTCCCAATGTGGTAAGTGGAATGAAACTGGGAAATTGTTTCTCTGTAGGGGTAGGCAAATGATTACACACACAGGCAGTACTATGCAAATTGCATGTTTTTGCTCATCAATTTCAAATGCATAGCATTGAAAATAATTTTTCCATATGAGGGACCAACAAACATATTGGCTGAAATGCCTTGCACGCCAGCCAATCGGAGAGTACAAACTGTTTCAGCACACTAATTGGTCTGAAGGTTGTGCTAATTTTGATTAGCTGCAATTTGTAAGGTTCTCTTTACTATTCAATGGAACTTCGGGCATTCCTTTAAACCTGCCAACAGGGGTGGTCATCAGTGCACACTCTAACTGCAGGAAAAACTGCTTAAAGGCAGACTATCCTTCCATTGTACAGATATGGTGCTGTTTATCTATTAAATGGTCACAGGTCTGTTTCTCGGTGTAGACATGTAGCGTAACCTAGCTGCAGGTGCCCATGCAAGATTTTCTGAATTTCAAAAATACTATGGGCCTCATTAAGAGGTAGGAGGTAAGGGATTACCGGCACCGGTAAGGGCACCGGTGCCGGTAATTCCTTACCGCCCTACTACAAGTTCCCTTTGGGACTCCTTCCTGAATGCCTGGTTTTAGCAGGCATTAAGGATGGGACCCGCAAAGGGATACCAGGGTCAATAACGATACCGCAATTTGCGGTACCATTATTGCCCCCTTCCCCCTTCCCTTTGAGCCCTATGGGGGCTAAAATGGGAATGGAGAATGGCCCTGGTGAATGGCGAATTACCGGTCCCGCGACCTCGTAATGGACCGGTAATTGCTCCATTCACCAGGCCGGAGTCGGAAGGGTTTTGGAGGCAGCCATGGCACTAATAGCACCATGGCCACCTCCAACCTCGTTATAAAATGCAGATTTTGTAAGGTGGTTGCAGATCATGGACTGTATTACATAAGCCGATTGGTGCAAGTGGAATTGACTTCAATATTAGCACCTGGGAAAGAATGTTCCTACCAATAAAGAAAATACTCTTTCAGTGCGTGTATACATCATGGCATATTCCGCCATAGTACAAATGATGCAGATATTCCTGCTTTAACACCCTCCGATATTCAATCCTACTCTGCAATCCTGGGGCAAGAAACAGGCTGCAATTGCATTTATTGAAATATATCAGAACCAAAACTGAACCACAAACCTTATGTTGGGGAACCCATGATGGTCAAATATGTATACATTGGTAACTGGATTACAGAAATAAGAATTAGCCATGAAATTATACAGCAAACACATGCAGGTATTCCCTAGGTCAAATGATTATATTATTAAATATTTCCAACCATCTATTTCTAAATACAACAATACAATTTACATGTCATTGTCCACTGTGTGCTGGCCAGTTTGAAATTCAAATATCACAGCTAAGATCCCTTTTATCCCAAAATGAATTTTCTAAACAGCTGTGACTTTGAAAATCAAACATGGCAAAGTGGAAATTGTACACCCGCTTACAAATCCAGTCTCAGACTACACCTGTGAAGACAACTTGGTTCAGTTTATTTAACTATGATTTAAAAAAGGCTGCACTCTCTGCATTGGGAAATGTTATCTGTTCTACACTGCACACAAAATACAGAGAAAGGCAGAAAATGCAATGTCCTCTACAATAAATCAGATTTCATTTGGCTTTATATATGGTGTGAAACAATGCTACATTTCACACTAAAATGTTAAAGCATTCTTTTTGGGATCAGTTTCCACTATTGGCATCCTACCACAGTGCCTCTCATTTCAGGGGCTTAGCATGGAAATGGTTCTAGGAGTCATAGCTAATTACAGTGGGGAATGTGTATACTGACTACTTAATGGTCAATTAAGGCACTGAGGCAACAAGGACCCTCAGAGCTGTCAGGTCATCTCCCAGTCAGATAGGTCCCTCTGGTCTGTTTACCCACATCTAGGAAATCATGTCTGCTGCAGGCAGAATTTTCTTGAGGCTTCCTCATGGATAAGGCCCATTCCTGCATATATTTGCTAAGCTCTTCAATTTGGGACAGGTGTTCCCCTTTCGGCGGCCTGCAGAATCCTAGCTCTCCTATCACTTCATGTATGTTTCTCTTTATACAATGTTTACACACACACCTGCCACACAAGGATACCACAGGCTTAGCCATTAGTACATCAGCACTAACTGAGACACCACTAAACTCTCCTCTTTAGCCCTGATACACTCTCTCACATCAGTGGCTAAGCAGGCCCAAAGTGCTGTAGTCTTTGTGATGATTTGTAGGATCTTGTCACTTCCCATTGGAAGGGAGCCCTTCCATATGAGGCTAGAGAGGTGAGGCCGTGACACAATCGGCTTCCTTCTGCTGGTAAAAAGTGGGAGGACCTCATAGGGAGAGACTCCCCTCATGCGGATAGACTCCTGTCATAGGAAAGGCCTCCCTAAAACCTTGTGCCTAGAAACCATGGATCCATTGACTCCTTCTCCCTCCCAATCTGAATCTAGTACTGTATGTTATTGTGAAGTCTCTACTATCTCATCTGTAAAGTCAGATAGGACTGAGACAAAGAAGAACCAAATAAACATAGAGAAAACCATAGACAGGATTACCAAAGTACTGAGGCGAGGTGGCCACCAGGAGACATGAAGACAACTTCAAAGGCATTGATGACAAACACTGACATTACGCAAGGGTGGTCTAGCAATATAAAGAATGAAGAAGGACTAAAGGTATTTGAGAGCAGCAAGAGCAACGAGGGAAGAAGGCGAGCATCCTACAGGACCTGGGAAATTCAAACCTGCGCTGCCCGAAATGTCGAGAGAAAATCGGTCTCAGAAGAAGAAGCTGGGTAGAACCACTCGAGCAGGAGACACCCCGATTTGCTACTGAAGCAGGAAGAATCCAGAAGTGGCTGGCCATCTCCGGTGTCGACTGTGAGGCCCATATATCCTTCTGAGACCACTGCATCAAAGGTTCCATGGAGCTGCACCAACCAAGAAGAAAGAAAGCAGGAATATGCGTTGATTGCGTGCGGAGCCAACAGCGACCTGAAACCCCGGGAAGAACCGGTAGTGCTTACCAGTGAAGAAACAAGTAACAAGAGTTGCAGGAAAGCTGGGTGGTGTACAGTGAGCCCAACGAGTCAAATATTCTTCTGGTCTGCCTTGTCACAGTAGTGATACCCAAAGAACCAAAAGTCAAGTTTTCTTTGGGAGTGATTTTCCTCATCACAGTAGTGATACCCATATAACCAAGAGTCACGTATTCCTCTGGAGTTTACTTTCCCATCATGTTGGTGACACAGAAAATTATACAACTGAAGAGACTCCCAGGAGTGAACTCCCTCTTCACAGTGGTAAATCTAATACATGTGGAAGACACCAAAATGACCAATAACTGTCAGGGAGCAATCTTAATCAAGATATAAAACGTCCTGACAAAGTGCAAGCACTAAGAAGAAAAGTTGACAAAGCCTTAACTTTGTTCTTTACGAATCCTTCGGAGGAAGTAAAGAGACTATTAAAGAATTGTACAAATGACTATCCAGAAACAGTGGGCCTCATTACACGGTAGGCGGTAAACCATGGTGCTATTAGCACCATGGTTGCCGCCGGTACCATACCGGTACCACCATGGAGGAAAGGGGAATTACCACCCCATTCCAAGGTTGGCGGGGCGGTAATTCCCCCTTTCTCCATGGCCCTTCCCCATTCCCATTTTTGCCCCATAGGGCATAATGGGAATGGGGAAGGAGCTAATTACGCACCAATGTCCCTTTGCGGGTCCCAACTTTAACGGCTGGTCTACACCAGCCGTTAAGGTCGGGTCCTGCAAATGGACCTCGTAGTAAGGCGATAAGGGTTAACAGTCACCGGTACCCTTACCGGTGACCGTTAACCCTTACCGCCTTCCGTGTAATGAGGCCCAGTGTCCAAAGTTATTATAGATGGGCCAGGAGTAGGCAGTCATCCTCCTGGGTGTATTTGGTAAATCATACCCTGTAACAAGAGACTGCTGTTAAATCAGCCTAAGACTATATTATTTTACCTTGAGGAGGGAGCCTTTCTTCTGGTGGCTTGGATAAGAAGTGCTTTGAATCCTTTATTTGGTTTATTTGCTAGTGATAGGGATAGAGTAGATGGTTTGGACAGAGGACAGGATTTTGGTTTTGACTTACATCCTGACAAACACCCGAGTTATTCTATGTTGAAGTTTAGAAAACCCCTGAAGGAATAGGGAGAGGCAGGTTCTTTTTATAACTTTAATGAAAAGCTATAGCAAAAATAATAACACCTTGTCAGGATCCTTATTCAATCACTCCACATCTATCAGACATTGGGCTCTTCTCAATAGATAACATACTCCCAAGTTTCTCCACCAAATCCACAGAAAGCAGATTAGCACATAGGAACAGGCTACATCTGATTTAAAAACATCAGCACCACATGTTTTGTATATTCCTTTCCCACTGTCCCTCTAATGTACCCCAGCTCCCTTTTTTCGTACAGAGCCAAGTTCAGCATGGCCACCAGTGGTGGCAGTTGGGAGCTATACAAGACACATTAATTAAATCACATATTCCAACATTATGTCATACTGACATTAAGCTTTTTAATTGGTGAGCATTTCCATTGGCTAGCTTAATAGGATGAGACTCCATAGAATACATTGCTTCTTTTTAATAGGTTGATCATATTTCTGCATATGGAACAGGAAGGGACTGTACACAGTGGTCTCAGAACCACATTTTTTCCATATTTCCTTATGGCAACATTACACCTTGATGAACTATGAATTTCTAGATGTCCATGATCCACATACATTCTGGGACACGTGGCATGAATTTGATCAATGAAATAAAAAGAAGATATTAAATGATAACTTCAGTAATATTAGATAAATATACATATTTCTTGTTTAGAGTGCAAGCAAAGGTTGCTTTTGCGAGCAAGCCCAGACACTCACAACGTCAGAACATCTTTCTTTGAGCTCTAAGTAATATTGTTGTGGAGTTATATCACACCTTGGGCCTCATTACGAGGTACGAGGTAGCCACATGGTGCTATTAGCACCATGGCTACCCCCTTACCGCATTCCGGGTTCTCGAAATAGGGTTTTACCGGGTCATTCCAACCTTGGAGGACCCAGTAAATCCTCATTCCGAGAACCATTCCCCATTCCCACTCGAGCCCCCATAGGGCTCAATGGGAATGGGGATGGAGCTAATAGCGGGCCCGTTATTAGCTCCCTGGTCCCTTAGCGGCTCCCACTAAGGTACCTCAGAATAGGGCAGTAAGGGTTTACGGGCACCAGTCTCCTTATCGGTGCCCGTTAACCCTTACCGTCCACCTCGTAATGAGGCCCATTGTCTTTAAATACATTTCTGAGGCCTTTTAAATGATGAGATTCATTCCTTGAATTGTGAATGTGAAGCCTCATTTCCTGGCTTGTCTTTCAGGTAATAATTAATGGGAGTAGCTGACCCATTTTGTTGTTTATTCATTAGCTGATGCCAAAGAAGAGAAATCATAAGTGCATTCTGGACTTTGACACCTTGGAAAGGAATTGCCAGACCTCTACACCATGTGGCTAACTTAGATTTGTATTGATTCAGAGCCCACATTTGGCTATACTGGAATGATAGATGAGCCCATAAAGGGGGGTGGGGGGGGCAACGCATCATTCATAGGCCTTGAGTATGATATTCCTTTGCAGTGAAGAAGCCAATGTGTTTGTTTCTTTGATGCAAGATAAAGAAGTATTTTAGTTTCCAGATGCCCAAGCTAATCTCTGGGGACCTTAATCATTCCCCCACACCCTCAATCAGGAAAACATATCCTAGGTTACAGAAGTGTAGCTTGTTGACTGGCTGACTGATGAACAATCAAACCCAACATTGTCAAACTCACATTATAACAACTATCCTGACGTGCAGCTTTAAACAGTGATGTATACCCAATTTAAAGTCTCAATATATAACTATACCACTGAATAGATTAACAATAGGCCTCTATTTGAATTCATAAGCACATAACAATATTTTTAAATATATTCTTGAAAGAATAATCCACTTGGTTTTGACTTCTGCTGGGGAAAAATAATCACATGGCATTTTGGTTTATAAAATTACTGGTGAAAACATTAAGCTTTCTTTAAATTCTTGACAGTGTTACCCAGGAAGTGGAATGCCTGGAGCTGTTATTCTGGTTTTCTCGAACTCTGCTATTCACGATTTGTAGGGAGTAATGTTACATATTGTTCGATCTGAATTATGGTTCTACAATTCACAGAAAATGATGGTTTGCACATTTCTTTAAAGTACATTGTTTTGGTGCAGTAAGCTCTCATTTTTCAGATGAAACTAGACCTTTCTATTTTTAGGAAAGTGGCTTTCAGCATTTCTTGCTGTAAGAAGCTCCAAACACAGTACTTGGGCCTTCTTGAGTTTTAGGCCCTTGCAATTCAAAAGTTCACTTTGTGGTAAAATCCACCTCATATTCTGGGTGGTGCTGTGTCTTAGGCAAGCTAGTAATTACCTTTGTTTTATAGGTGTACCCTTTCCTGTTTTTTTAAGAAAATCACAACACATGCAAATGGAGCAAAACACCATTCTTCCACCGCTCCCTTTAGATTCAGCCAATCTCCATTTCTTCTAATGCTGTCTTTAGACATTTCATATTAGCCTCTGGGAAAACATACACCGTGTGCAAAAATGTATTGAAAGAAAACTTATTTTTTTCCATTGGGAATCTTTTACCCTGCAAATACGTCATAAATTGTCTCTGCAAACCTTCTGTAATGGGACCCCAGAATGTATCTCTTGAATTGCTCATATAGTCCCGAATCTAATTAAATGTGTTACGCATTGTAAATAAAAAAAATAAAAAAAACAATCATAGCGTTGCCTTTATGCATGAGATAGAAACAGAATCCATGGATTTTCCATGAGTGTGATTAATGTTCTTTCTGGAAGCAGACATTAGTGTTAATGTAACCATTACAGTGTGGTTCGAGATCTATTAGATGGTAATACTTCTTTGTGTGTGACCTTATTATTGCTAAGTAAACATCCTTATGCACAAGTGGTCTAGTTTGAGCCCATGTATCATGAGACTGGTGTAATAGTTGACATTCATAATTGAGATAAGGGATGCCTAATGCATATCTTTGCCTGCTCAACATTATGCGGTGAGCATAGAGCAAGTATTTGAAATGTCAAAAACTAAACCTCCAGCCATTGCTGTCTTGCATATTTACAGATCCCTAGATACAAACAATCCTAAACAATCACACTTTGTTGAATGTTCTGTTATAGGTGGCTCTGAATAGCATTATAATATGTTTTGGTGGGTAATCACATACTAATTTAGAGGCACTGATGTGCTTTGAGTTGACAAACATCAAAGGCTTTTACACATGTCACCTGTGTCTCTTTTGAATTTCTGAATTCCAGTGAACATTGATTTATTTTTTGTTTGTAAAATGTCCTGTGAGTTACATTTATAACATGCATTTCCCTTTTCAATATTATACTGTTTGCAGCATTTCAAACTACAATTTGGCACAATTGTATGTGATATAATGTTATGCAAAGTGTCCTTCTAAAGTGCAACTTCTGACTTTTTGACAGGCTTTTAGCACATGATACTCAAACAATAGAAGACGTGGGGTGAGTATTGGGAGAAGAGGGAGGAACAGGTTCCACACCTGATGTGTTAATGGGTGAAGCCTCAAGGTTCCCTAGGCACGCATTCCGGAATGTTTCCAGGTCATATGTCAGCGTAACACTTGGGTTTGTCTTTTTTTTCTCGAATGGGGAGTCCAAGATCAATTAGCTAACAGCACTGGATTCCCAAGAGAGGCTTTAGTCTGAAACAAGGGAGTTCATGATGTTATAGGCAGTGTAGGGAAAGACCTTGATGGATTTATTGTGACTAGTGTGATAGTGGCTGTCCCCATGGCTATTCCCTGGAGTTTACATGGGATTTTGTGTACATAGAATAAGATGGGAAACGTTTGAACAGATGAGCAGCTTAGTTGGGGAGGTGAAAGTTCCTGAACCTGTTAACATTTTTTGGAGGGCAATATTTTGTTCGGTGCTGAGTTTTGATTGTATACCACATTTTGGTCTGATTTAAATTTGACAGAATCATGGATACAGAATCTAGTGTGGACTAATGCAGAAGCACTTCCAGTCAGCATTAGAGCGAGCATGGACAGGCTTGAGCTGTGGGTTTTGATCAGGAAGTCAGCGTTTTTTTCTGTGCTTGTTTTTGTGATGCTGATTTTGAAGTTTCCTGGTAATTCGGGGGTGTTCTTGGAGTCCTGTATGTGTGATATGTGGGTTAATACAGCCCATTACTGTTTAGATCAGTGGGTGGGTGAGCCGTGATTCTGTGATGGAAGAGCAGCCTTATCTTGTTGCATCTGATGTGGTGGGATTGTGGATGAGACCAAGTGGATTACAGTGGTCGTTCTGTCCCTACATATGGGGGATGGCTTCTGCCTAAAGGATGTTCTGTATAATTCATTAATACAACTGATCCAAATGAGGCTTGCCTCAAGAGCACTATTGTTTTGACTGATTGCTTTGTTGGATCTTGTAAATGAGGAAAAGACTGTTGCAATTGACTCCGGTCTCAAGTTTGCTCTAGTTTGGGTGCTGTTCTTACATCTCTTTTGGAGTCGGAACATCCTAATAGCATCCTAATAGTTTGTGGGCTTTGTTCCAATCTGTCTGGGGCTAGTCTATGGATAAATAATAATAATTAAATAATAATAATAATAATAATAATAATAATAATAATAATAATAATAATAATAATAATAATAATAATAATAATAATAATAGCTGTAAACTAATGCTGGTTAGTTTACTGTGGTCTGTAGAACACCCAGCTTTTAAGTGAGTTTCGGACGGTCAGGTGGTCATCCAGTATGTGAAGTCAATTGGTCATGGTTTTCCTCCTTGGCATTCCTGGTTGAAGTGTGGGATTGTTGTTAGAGCAGCATCGCAGAATTGGACTGTACTGACATGCACACACTGGATGTCACACTCAGCCCCTGTTCTGACCTGTTTGCCCTTGGTAATCTTCTTCTTTGGAGGTCTATCAGCGTTCCGGGGTGTCCGGGATTTATACAGGTAAGGGCGGTGGTCTTCCATTTCCAGTGTGGGGACCGTAGGCAGTCTCGGGAGGAGACAGGAGTTCAGGGTTCAGGGAAGGTAAGAATCAGGTAGTCTATGTCCGGAATGATGCGCAGAACCAGGCAGGGAACAGCACAGCTCGCAGAGGACAGGGAGATTGCAGCGAGCGTGGAAGTAACACGTGGTTTCCAGGAAGGATGGAAAGAGCGACCTCAGGCAGAGGCGAAGGCCACGCTAGCACTTCAAGAAGGAAGAGGAAGGGAAAGAATATCGGGTGGTAGGTTCTCTGAGAAGGAAGGAAACAGTGAGCACACTAGCTGCAAACTCAAAATGGAGCGTTGAGACGCGCTGGGGCATGCCCGTTTTCTAGGAAGCCAGAGTTCTTGCGTAAACGCTAAATCTCTACGTGCCTGAGCCGGCGGCCATATTGGGAGGATAGTGGCTCCAATGTTGCGGTGCACCATGGACCAGGAAGTCCAAAAAGGCCGTAAACGGCAAATCATGACAGCATACCCCCTCATGAACCTTGTCCCACCGGGTTTGCCCGGATGAGTTAGATGGAATCTCCGCACTAAACGAGGGGCATTCATGGGGGAGAAAGGTTCCCATGTCCGTTCGCTGGGAGGATATACCTTCCATTCCACTAAGTACTGTAGCCGACCTCTTCTATATCTAAAGTCACAAATCCTGGAAATTTTGAATTCAATCTGGTTGTCGACAATCACAGGGTTAGGGCAATGAGCTGATCTGGTGGATTGAATATAGGGTTTGAGCAAAGAAGTATGAAAGACTGGCTGAATCTTCTTCCAGGAGTCCAGTAACCAAAGTCGATATGCCACGGGGTTGATAACCTCTTTGATAGAAAAAGGGCCATCGAATTTGGGGGCCAGTTTATTAGGTCGTAGATGTCAAGGCAAGAGTTTGGAAGAGAGCCAGACCTTGTCACCAATTCCATCATTGGGGCCAGGTCTCCGTTTGGCATCAGCTTGTCTTCTGACATCCATCCTGGCCTTTTTTAATTGTTCTTTTACATCCTTATGAATAGTGACCAGTCTGTCAATCCAGGAATCAACCGACGGAACGGGGGTGGAATGAGGTAGGACTGTTGGCAGGACAGATGGATGGAAACCTTTACTGCAGAAGAAGGGGCTAGTCTTGATGGTAGAGTGATCAGAATTGTTATAGGCAAATTCGGCAACTGGAATCAAAACCGACCAATCCTCCTGGACCTTAGCTGAAAAACACTGCAAATATTGTTCTAGGATCTGATTCACTCGCTCTGTTATTCCATTAGTCTGGGGGTGATATCCAGAGGACAAGGCACGTTGAATACCTAACATGTGACATAGATGTTTCCAGAATTGGGAAATGTATTGAGGACAACAGTCTGAAATTATCTTGGAAGGAAGACCATGTAGCCAAAAGATGTGATTCAAAAATATCCCTCCCATTTCTTGAGCTGTTGGCAATTTGTACAAGGAGGTGAAGTGAGCCATGTGTGTGAATAGATCGATAGTAACCATGATCGTAGTGAAACCCTTGGAAGGGGGTAATTCCACGATGAAATCGGTACTGATTACTTCCCAAGGACATTCTTTCAAGGTAGGTTGATGGAGAAGACCTGCTGGCTTTCTATTATCACACTTATTCTGGCTGCAGATAGGGCAGGCTTGGACATATGCCCTTACAGTGTGGATCATGTTAGGCCTCCAGAACTGTCTCTGAAGGAGGCGAAGAGTGGCAGTAACGCCTCGATGCCCGGAATGGAAGGTATCATTAGATAGGTTTATAACCTTGGTTCTCAATTCTTGCGTGGGTACCGACAGTCTCTTAACTTTGAAGAGGTAGCCATCTTTAGTGACTAAAGTCCATCGGTTTGCCTTGATGTAATCCTTCCAGAGATCAGAAGATGGTGTTGCCGCACGGATATCTTCCAATAAGGAGTTGGCTTGGGCCACAAAAACCGTGTCGGGAAACATATTCGGGAAGGCGCAGGCCTCAACCGGCACTTAATCAGGGTGCCTGGATAGTGCATCAGGGATTACGTTATTAGTGCCAGGAACATGGTGTATGCGAAACTGATACTGAGCAAAGAAAAAGGCCCAATGAGCTTTGCGACTGTTCCTGCATTCTAAGGATTGCAGGATCTGCAGGTTTCTGTGATCGGTTCACACTTGGACGGGAAATTTGGTACCCAGAAGTAAATGGTGCCACTCAGTAAAAGCCTGCCGGATGGCGAGCAATTCCTTTTCCAGAACTAAATAGTGGGTCTCGATGGGAGTCAGTGTTCGGGATAGGTAAGCAATGGGATGTTCTGGCTTATCCTCAGATTCTTGTTTTAGTACAGCCCCAAAACATGTTCTTAGGCATCAGTTTCTACCAGGAAGGGTTTATTGATATCCGGTTGTGCTAGGATGGGACCTTGAGTAAATCTTCGTTTTAACTCCTGGAAGGCTGTCTGTTGAGCATCTGACCAAACAAAGGCAATGTCTTTCTTTAACAATGCTACTATCGGGTGTACAATATCTGAGAAGGTTGGAATGAATTTCTGGGAAAAATTGGCGAGTCCCAGGAAGGATTGGATCTGTTTCACTGTTGTAGGGGCTGGCCATGAGAGAATGGAGTCAACCTTGGTGAGATCCATTTCTATGCCCTGGGAACTCAGAACGAAACCTAAATAATTAACAGTTTGGGCATGGAACATGCATTTTTCTGGTTTGACCAGGAGTTTGTTCTCTCGTAGATGTTGTAAGACTGATGTCACGTGTTCCTGATGTATCTGGGAATCATTGGAATAGATCAGTATGTCATCCAGGTATACTATGACAAAGAGAAACAGCATATCTGAAAAAACTCTGTCCATGAAGCATTGAAACACCGCAGGGGCGTTGGCAAGACCAAATGGCATTACCAGGTCTTCCACTCATCGCCTTCCTTTATTCGGATAAGATGGTAGGCGCCCCCTAAATCGAGTTTGGTAATGATTACATCATCCTGGACATCTTCCAGTATGTCGGAAATGAGCGGCAGGGGGTAACGATCTTTAAGGGTGCATTGGTTAAGGGCCCGATAGTCCAGGCAGGGTCGAAGTTCCTTGGTGTCCTTCTTGGGCACGAAGAACAAGGAGGCTCCGGCTGGAGATTTAGAGGGTCAAATGGTTCCATTGGTGCCATTGGTATCCAAGTATTCCTGTAATGCCTTTTTCTCAGGTTCTGAAAGGATAAACATTCTTCCAAATGGTATCACTGAGTATTGTTGGTATTGTTGGTAGATGTGGTACTTGGGCAACCAACAATTAGGTTAATAGAGAAAAAAGAGGGAGGGGAGAAAAACCTACAATGCCTTGTGAGTGTACAGAAAGTGCAAGTGCAGAGGCGAGGGGGGTCAGGCATAGGTGCTGGTGCTCATGGAGAAGTGCTCTAGGTGAAGTGCTAATAAGAGAAGCATGTAAGTGCAACCTCCCATAGGGAAGGTGGGTCTGGGTAAATGCCGTAAATAGACAGCGGCTTGGATGGGAGATGTAAAGGGGTCAGGGCTCAGAAGATGCATAAGGGCCCTGGTCGTCATCACACTACTGTATGATTAGCAGGGGTGAGAGATGGAGAAGGAAGACGTAACAAGAAAGGTCTTGAGGGTTTTTCAGAACTTAAGGAAGTCCTGCTCAAGATGCAGAGGGAGAGGGAGGTTATGCACATGTGGGAGCTCGCCGAAGAAAGTGATTGACCACCAACTCTCCGTTTAGCAAACCACTTCACTCACAGGGATTTGGTGCCAGAGGAATGCACAAGTTTAGAAGGGGAGTATTTGGTCAGGAAGCTTTGAAGATAGTGGTCCCCGGCCCCAGAAAGTATTGTGGATGATACAGAGGGATTTTAATTTAATCTGTGGTGAGACCGGGAGCCAGTGGAGGCTTTGTAGGGCAGGTGAGATGCTGTCCCTGGGCTTGAGGCCAAGGAAAAGTCTTGCTGTCCTATTCTGGGTTAGCTGGAGGTGTTGCAGGGTGGACGAAGGAAGATTAAGCAGGAGGCTATTGCAATAATATAGCCTGGAGAGAACCAGAGCACGGGTAATGTTGAGTCTCTGGGGGAAGGTGAGGAAGCTACAGAGGAGGGGTAAGAGGGGAGCCCATGAAGGAAGGTCAGAGTGAAGGGAAGAAGTAGGGTGCTGGGGACCTAATAGGGAGAATCTCTGTTTTGCTGGCATTAAGCAAATGTCATTGGCAGTGCACCAGGCCTGGATGGTAGAGAGGCAGTCAGGGATGAAGGAGGGTGGAAGGACATCAGTAAGACATTTGAAGAGTTGTGTGTCATCAGCATAGCACTGGAAGTTGGGAGAGAAGGAGGAAATTAGGCAAGCCAGCAGGGAAAGGTTAAGTTTCAAGAGCCAGGACAAAAGAATGGAACCATGGGGGAATGCCACAGGTGGAAGAGGAAGTAGGGGAGGAGAAAGGGCCCTAAATGGTGGTGGAGGAACGATCAGTAAGGAAGAAGGTGTGCCAGTCCAGTGACAGCTCTGAGATACCAAAGGTATCATGGAGCCTTCTTATGAGGTTGGAATAGTTCACAGTGTAAAATGCAGAAGAGATATCAAGAAGGCTGAGGACAGCAGCGGAGTTAGAATCAAGGGATGCAGGCAGTTCTTCACAGGTGTTCAGAAGAGAAGTTTCTGTATCTCTGGATACTTGAAATCCAGACTGGTGGTCATGAAGAATGCCAACAAGTTCGGTATGAGAATTGAGTTGTGGAAGGGCCAAATTCTCCAGTAGTTACCCCAGGAAAGGGGTGATGGAAATGGGGCAGTAATAGGCTGGTCAGGTGGGGTCTGCAAAGGTTTTTTTGAGGAGTGGGTGCACAAGGGAGTGCTTGAGGGAGGATGGAAAATAACCAGTAGCAAAGGAGTGGTTTCAGAGATCAGCAAGAGCAGGGTCGAGAGAGGATATGTTTTCCTTGATGTTTTTGGAAGAGCGTGGGCCAACCTGTTTAGAAGAGACCTTCATGGAGTTGACAACTCTGGTGACTTCCTCAGTGGAGACAGGGGAGATGGAGGAAAAGGGGGAAGAAGGAGAGTGAAAGGAAGGGGGGATGGGGAAGATACAAATACATACAAACACATATTCCAAAGCAGTACTTCTGTAACAATAGATTTTTTTTTCTTGGTGGGATTTTGGTATTCTTTTTCATAATGAAAGTGGACGAGTGTTGAGCTAGAGAATGTTTTCAGATTTCCCATACAAGGCTGTTAAACGATCTGCAGCTGAGAGAATGCTTTGTCAGATGATATGTCATCCCAGAAGTCTTTTAAGTCAATTTTCTGAGCTTTGGTGAGATAGGCAGTGACATATTCTGCAACTGCAGATAAAGTGTCTACAATGTATTACAAATTGATGTTAGCATTCCACAAATTATGTACTTGGATGCTTCATCTCTTTTAATGTTGTATATGGGAGATTTGTCTTTCACTTTGTGTCTAATGGAAGGCAAGAAACTATGTACTTTACCTTTGGAACAATCTGGTCTAGGTAACCTAAAACAACATTTTGTGAAGTATTTTCCTTTCTATATTTACATCAGCAGTATTTGCCACATGTATGCCATTGAAAATGTAGGATTTGTGTCCATAAGTCATTGTGTATATCTTCTGAAGGGATATCACAGGTAATGTAATGTTCACTACAGTTTAATATGGTGTCATCACTGTCATGGCCAGATTTGGGAGCATTTTTCATCCACAAAAGCATTTTTTCTTTGATCAAAAGTTTAGGACACTTTTTTATTACAGATGAAGTATAAGATGGCAATAAAACAATGGTGATAGTATATTAAGACATTTACAGGATCTAGAGAACAGTTATCTATGCACTTTTTATGTTTAATACTTTTCTTTGTTGGTTTGCAGTGTATATGAAATCATGAAAGTCACCCTGTTCATATTCTGCACATCTGAGAGTAACAAAATATGTAGGGTAGTCTAGGTTCGTTAACATGCTGCAAACATCAGCATGACATCAGAACCAGTATTCTTTTTTACAATGCATATTTCTCAAGAGATTTTAATAAGTTACTCCAACATTTCATATTTGACTTTTTTCATTTGAAGGAGTTCACAAGCTGACATGTTTAGGAAGTGGGTTCCTGTTTTTAGTATGTGTGCAACTCCATAGCATAGAGTAGCCAGTTTGCTTTCAAACAAGAAATGGACAATGAATTGAACATTTTGCTGCTATTTTATATTTTCAGAATACATTTTATGGGTCTTCTTCCTTTTCCTGTGGGAAAGAATAGTGGAAAGCAATGTGCTTCTAAACTTTTTTCCCATATACTCACTTCACACATTTAATATGTTTCGAATGCATCTTCCATAGAGTCTTTGGAATGTAGCAGGTAAATTGATAGATCAACATGTTAAAATTGTAGTATATTCATTGTTCTGTTTCAGATATTCTAGGTATCTTTAACTTTGTTCAAGTCAACTAGTTGTTGCCAAATGTGTTGGTCTTTTGTTGGAACACCATTGACTAGTATGATCAAAGATAGATGTACTAGACCCCCTACTCCTAGTGTTTCCAGGTTTTCTTCAAGGAACAATGATAAATATTCTATCTTGCAAAAAACAAGGGGGGGTCCTGGTAGTCTCTATGCTGGACATTAGTCCTGGTTGCAAGAGCCTTACCCAGATTCTTTAGCTCACTATCTTTCACAGAGCAGAAATATCCAAAACATCTCAGTCATTCCCTTGCCCTGTGGCAGCCCAGCACCAAAATGCTAGACAATTCTCCTCTGAACAAAGGTACCAACAGCAACCCTAGACACGTGTTTCGGTCTGGTTGGACCTCATCAGTAGAGTAGAGTTGTGCCTCTCTAAGAATAGTGAGCAGGGTGTCCACGTCTGGATTCCCCTAGTAATTTAGGGGGAAAACCAAAGTTACCTAAATTATGCCAAAACACATGGGGGGTCCTGGGAGTCTCTCTGCTGGACATTAGTTCTGGTTACAAGAGCCTTATGCAGATTCTTTAGCTCACTATCTTTCCCAGAGGAGAAATATACAAAACATGTCAATCTTTGTCCTGACCTGGGGCAGTCCAGCACCAAAATGCTAGTCAATTCTCATCTGAACAAGAGCACCGACAGCAACTCTAGACACATATTTCGGTCTGGCTGGACCTCATCAGTAGAGGGGAGTTGTGCCCCTCTAAGAATAGTGAGCAGTGTGTCCACGTCTGGATTCCCCTAGTAACTTAGGGGGAAAACCAAAGTTACCTAAATTATGCCAAACCACATGGGGGGTCCTGGAAGTCTCTCTGCTGGACATTAGTTCTGGTTACAAGAGCCTTACCCAGATTCTTTAGCTCACTATCATTCCCAGAGGAGAAATATCCAAAACATGTCAATCTTTGTCCTGACCTGGGGCAGTCCAGCACCAAAATGCTAGTCAATTCTCATCTGAACAAGAGCACCGACAGCAACTCCAGACACATATTTCGGTCTGGTTGGACCTCATCAGTAGAGTGGAGTTGTGCCCCTCTAAGAATAGTGAGCAGTGTGTCCACGTCTGGATTCCCCTAGTAATTTAGGGGGAAAACCGAAGTTACCTAAATTATGCCAAAACACGTGGGGGGTCCTGGAAGTCTCTCTGCTGGACATTAGTTCTGGTTACAAGAGCCTTACCCAGATTCTTTAGCTCACTATCTTTCCCAGAGGAGAAATATCCAAAACATGTCAATCTTTGTCCTGACCTGGGGCAGTCCAGCACCAAAATGCTAGTCAATTCTCATCTGAACAAGAGTACCGACAGCAACTCCAGACACATATTTCGGTCTGGTTGGACCTCATCAGTAGGGTGGAGCTGTGCCCCTCTAAGAATAGTGAGCAGTGTGTCCACATCTGGATTCCCTTAGTAATTTAGGGGGAAAACCGAAGTTACCTAAATTATGCCAAAACCATTGGGGGTCCTGGGAGTCTCTCTGCTGGACATTAGTTCTGGTTACAAGAGCCTTACCCAGATTCTTTAGCTCACTATCTTTCCCAGAGGAGAAATATCCAAAACATGTCAATCTTTGTCCTGACCTGGGGCAGTCCAGCACCAAAATGCTAGTCAATTCTCATCTGAACAAGAGTACCGACAGCAACTCCAGACACATATTTCGGTCTGGTTGGACCTCATCAGTAGGGTGGAGCTGTGTCCCTCTAAGAATAGTGAGCAGTGTGTCCACATCTGGATTCCCTTAGTAATTTAGGGGGAAAACCGAAGTTACCTAAATTATGCCAAAACCAATGGGGGTCCTGGGAGTCTCTCTGCTGGACATTCGTTCTGGTTACAAGAGCCTTACCCAGATTCTTTAGCTCACTATCTTTCCCAGAGGAGAAATATCCAAAACATGTCAATCTTTGTCCTGACCTGGGGCAGTCCAGCACCAAAATGCTAGTCAATTCTCATCTGAACAAGAGTACCGACAGCAACTCCAGACACATATTTCGGTCTGGTTGGACCTCATCAGTAGGGTGGTGCTGTGCCTCTCTAAGAATATTCAACTTTACCACAAATGACTTTGAGAAATTTTGTTGGAGGCAAGTCTTGGGCTGCAGCCACGTCATAGCATGGAACTGTTTCAATTATGATACTCTGTAATAGATTGAGTTGTTGGAGAACATTTGGAAGTGGCATTTTATTATCATCAAGCTTAGTATTGCAGTATGTGCAAACAATTAAGTGATTGGTTATATAGTATGTATTGTCTGCTGTAAGATTCAATGCCAATTAGAAGCACTCTCTTCTATTTTGTAGGCCATTTCTACCATTGTTGTACCTTCCTTGTAGCAAGTTCTGTGACAACAGACACATACTTTGGAATTTCAGCAATCATGTTTTCATACTTTGCTATTTCTTTTTTGTATGCATTTGTAAGAGGTTTAGTGTTTGAAAGTTGCTGGTTAATTGCATTTTACTATTCTTCTTCAGTTCCAAAATATTTACTTTGTATGTCTTGTATTCGCCTCAGCACTTCCTGGACTGTTTCATCTAGGAGACTGTCATTGGGTTTTGGCAGTTCTAGAGCAGGAACTTTAGTGCTGCATAACGTATGCACAAGGTTGCACATTGTAGAATTGTGTATTACTAAAACCTTTATGTAATGAAAGGTGCTTTGATAAGATGCTACTGAAATTCAGGCTAATGAATGTCCTTGTAGTCCAATGGGGATGAGTACTGGGCAGGAGTACATGTTTTGTAAAATGTTCTTGATACTTTCAGCTTTCGACCAAGATGTCATGTGAAGCCGACTTTTCCCTTCCCAAAGACCACATTTTTTGTCTTAGATCTATTTAATTTCAGCTCATGGGAAGAAAAATATGCCTCAGCATACAAAATGCTTAGCTGGAGCCCACTGGGGTTAAATCAGTCGGGGCGATATCATACGCATACATTAGAAACCCAAAATTCTAACCGTTCAAACTGGGTATGTTCATCCCATTTCCAAAACTCGCTAAATTAAAATCAAACAAATATAAAATAAATAGCATTAGGCTAAAGGGTAGCCCTGCTTGACGCCTTTATTAGTTGGAAAAGTTTCTGACAGAAACCTATCAAGGAGTCACGCACGCACGCACGCACACATGCGTGTGTGTCCCTATAACAGATTTGCAGCAGGTTTAAAAGACCTGCATGCATTTTCAAAGCAGCCAATTTACCCTATAGCTCATTACTCGGGATAGAGTCAAAATCCTTTTCCGGATGAAGAAGGCCACATAAAGCTTCCCACCTCTACCCTTACTATATTTGTCTATCAGTGTGGTGGACAGCACCAGACAATGATCTATTGCAAATACCTTGGCCGGGATGTCGATCAATGAGATAGGCCTATAACAATTAGGATCTGTGTGGTCCCCCTTCTTAAATACCGGGACCACAATACTCTATGACCAAGTACGAAGGAGGTCCCCAGACATAGCAACAGCCTTAACATTTTTAAATAGAAGCAGGGCCCACAAATCTGAAAATTCCTTGATAATATCACAGTGCATTCCATACGGGTCAGCTGCTTTCCTGTGGGTGGAAGGATCTTATTGTCACCTCAATATCATTAATAGTAAAATAAATTCCTTCGTCGGGAGTAGCAAATTCATTCAGCATCTGGTCCATATTAATATTGTCATCCTGAAACACCTTCTGCAAATGTTATCTATGTTGACTTTGCTCATGTTTTGAATTGTGTATTGCAGTTTTATTTATTAATTTTGTTAGTGGTTTCATTCATGTTATATTTTCATTTGACTGTGCTGTCAATCAGTGCTTCAAGTACCAGTTTTCTTTGGTAATTTTGAAATGAGGAACGTGACTTCTCAGATTTTTTATGAAATTGCGACGAAACATTTTTTTAGATTTTCTTTTTATTTGTTCATATTGTGAATACATTCACATTGCCAGATAGAGTTTGGGGTTCATTTGCGGTTGTCATTTTACTATGCCATATGTTACTTTTCTTTTTTGAAGCAGGAGCAATACTTTTCTTAGTGGTGATTGTTGGTTTACTTTTCAAGAGCCCAGTTTCTTGTTCTATTACTTGTAAATGTTCTGTACATCGTATTAGTGGAGGGTGATAATATGATTTTCCCATGTTTTTATCTGCTTGGTCTTTTTTTTGTTTCTGCAGAGCTGAGTTTCAGTATGCATTCTTTTGTATCTGGTGGAGAAAAGAAAGTGTGTACTTTAATGTTGTAGGAGTGTTTTGTGGGTAAAGATATGTGTTTATATTAAATAGTGGACTAAGAAATATGGATGTTGAGATAGTGAAATGGATTACTATTGAGTAATAGAATGATGATGATGAATGTGGAGGTAATAATTTGGATTGGTATTATTGTAGTGGGATGTGAAGAGTGGTGTATCGATAATGATATTGATTATTTGGGTAATGAGACAAGGAAGAGAAATGTTGGAGTAATGATATAGGTTATGAATGGGAAGCAGCATGTTGAAGAGGCATGTATAGGTAATGGGAGCTGTAGGCCATAATAGAGTTGCTGTGACAAGTTGTAGACCTATAGTGTACTAGGAAGAGGAGTGCATGTATATTGATGTAGATTGTAATTGGAAGTTGGATGTGGATGAGGAATGTACACATAATGGGAGCTTTGGGCTAAAGCATTTGTAGAGTAAGAGGTTGTAGACCTCTGGTGTAGTGGTATGAGTATAAGGGGTGTGGGCATTATGCAAAATAATGTGATCTCGTAATGGTATGAGGAAGGGGGAAAATACAGCAATTAGTGCACCATTGTTAGTGTAATGACATGAGTGAGAGTGGTATAAGAATAATGATATGGATTAATGTTGGGTATCGGGATGAGGAACAAGACAGTTGGGGAAATTAAATACAGTAAAATGAGGTAGATAGTTTAATAGGTAGTAGTAGGCGTGGTAAAATATTTGTAGAGTGAGAGGTTGTAGATATTTGCTGTACTGGCACAAGAAAGAGGGTCGTTGTGTAAATAATATGGATTTTAATTGGAATTTGTTTTGTGGAAGAAGGTTGTATAGGTTATGGGAGTTGTGTGATAAAATATTTGTAGTGTTATAGGCTGCAGAGTGGTGCTGCTTTAGGATGATGAAGAGTGTTGTGTCTGTAATGCAAAAGAGTGTGATTGCAGCAATGTGATGAGGAAGTGCAAAATAGTATACAGTATAGTATCAATGGACAGTTGTATAAGTTGAAAATAAATAAGGATAATAGACAGTATAGATATTTTATTAAAATTGGAATACATCCCACATTAATATACTTTTATAATTGGAAGCTCTGAAAATGTAAAAGAAAGAATGTTGGGAACGTTGGCAACTTTACAAAATGTAAATATGTGTATAGTATTGTGAATGTCCTTATATACTTGGGATTGGTGTTTGAATTATGGTTTGCAACAGAGTAAACAAGTTATATTTGGGAAGGTAAGGTTGCATTTTATATTGTAATATGCAGGTTTCTTATACTTTTGACAGAAGTCTGGTAATTTTTAAGAAACATTCTTTTTTGTACTCTAGCTTGATAATTGAGGTATGTGTAAGTAGTAGAACAAAGCAGTAATGAACCATTGGAGTTGGTGCTTCTGTGAAGCATGATTTGCAGCAAACAAAACCAGGTATAGTTGAAGAGAACTTAAAGGCAAGCTTGTATAGTACATTGTAATGTGAAGGTATGTTGAAGTTTTGAGTAGGCAGGTCACGTTTAAGCTATAAAGTCATTATTTTTGTACTCTTGCTTGATAATTGATCATTTTATTTTGATTATGGAATTGTGCAGTGGTATAAGCATATGTAATAGTCAGTATGCAAGCAGAAGCACTTTCAAAAGCACGTTTAAAAACATGAATGGGATATTGGGATAGGTTTTGTAGGGAAGCATGCTTTGCAGAACAGAACAACTGTTATTCTTGAAGGTATATTAGAATAAATGTGGTACAGAATATTACTTATGCAAATTAAAACATACCTTAGGTAAGTCTTCTGAGATGTAGATTCTGGTATGTAGATCTTGGAAATAGAAATCTGTACATGTTGTAAAGCAGGTTGTAATAGAGCAGGCTCTGAACCACAGCACAAATGCACTCTCACAGTCACAAGATACATCTGATCTATTGAACTAAGGTGAGAATGTTCTTAAGTTAGTCTCCTTCGGGTTTGGCTCGAGTTCATGCTGCACATAATCAATGTCTATTCTTTATATGTTTGATGACAGACTGTGATAGTATTTTTTTCGCCGTAATAAATATTTCATATCTGTGCATGAGTTTCCATACCTTGATGCCATAAATATACTCAGCCCGATACATAGAGCAAGAAAAACTTTCTTCCAAACTAGATCAATATCTTTCCAAGAACAGAACAAAATGATTATTGAGATGTTACATTTTTGCCTTTATAACAACATGTTCATATTCAACAACACTTTTAATAAACAACTTCAAGGCACCGCAATAGGGTCGAAATTTGCCCACCCTATGCAAATTTGTTTATGGGTTTCTTCAAATTGCAACACACCTTGAAACATTAACTTTTTGGTAAAAATGTGAAATTTTGGGGTTGTTAGATTGATGCTATTTTGATAATATGGGAAGGTGACACCCAGCAATTGTATACCTTTGTCTCCTATCTAAACAATGAATACAACCTTTTGTTCACGAAATCAGTTAGTGCTACCAACATAGAATTCCTAGATTTGGAGTTATTTGTAAATAATGCACAAATACAAACAACACTCTTTACAAAAACATCAGCCAGAAATAGTCTCCTATTTGCCACCACTCATCATCCGAGACATACTATCCAAAATATCTCATATGGGGAGATATTGAGGATAAAATGTAATTGCAGTACACCTCTTACTTTTGAAGATAATCTCAAGAAAACTTTCTTCAAATTCAAACAAAGAGGCTATGGCTCAAAAACATAAAGACAGCCATAAACAAAGCAAAGCAAATCCCTAGAGAATCTCTACTCATTGATAAACAAAAAACTGACGCCACAAGACACAAAACTCAATTCATCACCACCTACAGCACTGAAGTCAAGAAAATCAAGCAACAGTGTCAAAACACTGGAATATTCTTCTTACAGATTCAAGCCTGCAGAAATATCTGGACAACTCCCCAAGTATTTGCTTCCGGAGAGCACCAACCATGAAAAGCATTATTAGCCCAAGCTTTCTCAGCCCGATACCTAATGCAAGAAAAACTTTCTTCCAAACTTCTATCAGAGGTGCTTACCGATGTGGACATTGCAAACTATGCCCATTCCTAGAACAAGGAAAAAAAGAAATCAAACTTCCAAATGGAGAAATAAAACAAATTAATCAACTAATTAACTGCAATTCAACACATGCCGTTTACAGAATGGAATGCATTTGTGGCAAAGTTTATATTGGCAGCACAATAAGAAAATTAAAAGTGAGAATTTTTGAACATCTAAGAGCCATTTGGAATCAAGACCTCAGATACCCCATAGTAGTACATATAATTGAAGATCACCCAATTTTTGAAATTTCCAATCTCAAAATCTGTGGGTTGGAGAAAGTCTGTTTACCCCTAAAAAGGGGAAACAAGGAGGAACTGTTACGCAAACGGGAATGCAAATGGTTTTGTATTATGCACACCTGTGTTTTGGGTTTGAATTGTGACACAGAAATGTATAATTGGTTGTAAGGACATCTCTGTATTTATGAACATGTATTATAATGTAATCTCTCTCTGGCACACATATATTTGTTGTGTAGAAATTTGAATGAAAATTATTTGATTTTTACATAGGACATTTTTTCCTTTGCAGTATTATTGATTAGAGAAAATCTCAATTCACCTATATACATCCTACAGTGCTACTTAGATTTAGACAAACAATTTTATCTCTCTTATCAATCGCTACAAAATTATTTTTGTCTTATTTCTGTCATTTCCTTTGATACTAAATATTTGAATGTTCTGATATCTAAGAACGTTTGAAAAAAACAAATAGTGAATAAACCAAAAATGTTCCTCAAAAATAGAACACAAACCATTTAACAAAACCAACAAAATTTTAAAAGGAAGTTTTTTCCAAAAACAATTTAGGAATATTTAAATTAAAACTAATATCTGATCACTAATTAAAAATATTGTGGTTATCCGATCTTCAGTCAATATCAATATTTTCAAACAAGAACTAAATTAACATTTATAATCAAAGCACAACGCTTTGTGAGCATTCCGCTCCAAAATGGCTGCCGTACGCGGTGACATCATCGTGCCGTGCATAACGATGTTGCACGCGGCGTGATGACATCACTGCACATCGTTAGAGCTATACAAAGCCCAATGAACAACACAAACACCGCGCAACCTGGCCATTTGATTCTACGCTTATCAGGGCATTAAGGACACTCTGGGACCATGACTAGCCAGAAGGTAATCAATGGTTATTCTTTGCAAATAGCTCAAATTAGAACTGTACTTGTCTACAAGCTTTCTTTTAAAATGCCAAAACCAGTATCCTTACTTAGTCTTCTTTTTCCCACTGCTGTACAAACATCTTGCCTTTTACAAACAAATATTTTGGAAAAAAATATTGAAGTAACAAAGTGAAATAATTTGAGAAATAAACATTGAAGTTGTTAAAGAAAAATCGGGGAATACCCAAGGCATATAAAACAGCAGAGTCAGATTATTGCAAATTATATGACTGTCTACTATGATAGATTTTGACAAAACCACCGTTAATTTAGAAAAAAAATATATACACATAGACTTCAATAACTTAATACCTCTTTCGGTTTCTTTACTTTTTTCTGTTAGAAACTATTCTCTTTCCTGATGAACCATTGACGCACTCAATGGGGAAACACGTGTCGAATGCAATTTGAGTGAAAATCCATGGTGTGATGTTAACACCAGAACAGACAAAATTTAGTGAAATTTGAGTGAAAATCTATGGTGTTATGCTAACACCAGAACAGACAAAATTTGTTTGAGTAAGAATGAAATGAGCATTTATGGTGTGATGTTAACACCAGGTCAAACACAATATGTTTACCTTTTCAAATACTCTCACCAGATGTGAAGATAACACCAAAGTAAAAAAACTTTTTCACTATCCATATGGAAGGAAGCCTTTTTCTTTTCCAACAAGAATCTAACCTTGCTTAAAGTATATTTGACTCACCAATATATATTTTCTATTTTGGGTTGGCACATTTGAGAAAATCTCTTTTCATCTCTATTTTATTGTGCATTAATATTTGTGTAGCAGCCCCACAAAGATTTGAGAACCACTCATGCTGACAACCATGTTGCTTTAGGAGCTGGCACAAAGGGAGAGCTTTGCTGGTTGCAACACCTTTTTTCCTTAAACTACATTCACACATGTTTACTTACTCTTGTATACTTATAAATTAGTTTGAATTTAACATTACAGAAGGTGCACAAAGGGTGGGGCCTTCAATTAAAGTAACACATTCTACCAGGAAAAGAATATTCTATTTGCATGTTCCATTACGTTGCCATTGTATATTTGATTGCTACATTATGATCAATATCTGGACTTGTTTATTAGAGGCCTACCTATGACCCTTCATATGTTGATAGCAATTTTGAAAATTATTACCTAAACACAAATCCCTCTGAGGCCTTTCCATACAGACTACTGGCTGTGATGTCATTGATGATGCCATTTGTGATATTATCTTTGATGTTCTGGGTGTTAATGTAAGTTTTGCATGGCGGCAGTGTCAGTTATGGTTGCACAGCTTACCATAACTGGTGAACTTATTTGGTTTTTGGATTTCAACCTTATACCTGACTGTGAAAATGTACTTGTCAAGCTGACCATTGACCATAACACCACCCACCCTGAGCCTTTTTGTGAAGTATCAACCGCCTAATGCTATGCCTGACTTCTTAACACATTGTTGTGTTAAGAAGTCAGGTATCTCAACCTCCATTGAATCACAATCTATGATGATTATAATGGTAAATCTAAACTTAAGTTTAGATCATCCCATGGACACTCTTGCTAGAACTGTCCAATCCACACTGGAGGGACTTGGCTCCGCTCAGCACATTACACAAGCAACCCACATGGGGGACGGATCCTGGACTGGGTAATCTCACACAGGACACTGGTATAGAACATAGAGGTATCCCTGTGTCCCTGGTCAGATCACTTCTTTATTCAATTTATGCTTTTCCGGACAGGATTCTTAAGAAAATCTAGAAGTCCTCCGGTAAAAGTAACTTGCCGAAATTTGCAAAAACTTACTTCGGCCTCTATGCTTCCTTTCTTTACTCCAATCCTGAAAAATCTGGGAAATTACAACTCAGCCACTGAGCTGGCTGCAATACATCATGACACAATGTCCTTAGCAGTAAATAACTTAGATCCACAGATTCTTAGGCAGGTGAGATCACAACCATCCAAAGTGTGGTTCTCCAAGGAACTTATGAAACTTAAACATCAACAAAAAAACACTCCAGATTTGGAAAAGGTTCTTGTCCCCGGAGTCCTTGCACTATGAGAGTACTGCTAAGGATTATGAAATCAGTATTCGCTTAGCAAAAAATGCATCTTATTACAAAAGAATCAAAGAGCCAACATCAGACTCAAGGTAACTATTCAAAATCCTGAGAGAACTGGAAAATCCCCACCCTATTGTTCCCACAAATGTCAAAGATGTGAATTGGTGTACCAAATTTCAGAATGTGATGATTAAAAAAAATAAAGAAATCAAAGGTGATATTTTGGTCAAAGCAGGGCTCTCAGTTTTTCCACCTCCTATAGACAAAGACAGTAGACCAATCACCTCCATTGCACAGTGTAAATTTAGGGAGGTAGGAGAAGCAGAGATGCTGCATATTCTTAAGAAAATAAAACCTACTAACTGAAGAGGCAATGTCTGTCCGGCCATCATTATTAAATCGTGTGCCTTGTCTCTCACTCCCCTTATCAGCAAATGTGTAAATACCTCTTTCCAAGAGAGCTATGTACCCTCACAGATAAAACAGACTTGGATTTCTTCACACCTGAAAAAATCCTCACTCAATCCCAACATTCCGCCCAACTATCACCTTATTACAAACATGCCATTTCTCCTGAAGATACTCGACAAGACCGGCCACTGGATTGTAGAGGAGGGAGGAAGGATCATATCCAAGGCAACAACTGTTTGGAGACTGAATAGGGTTGGAGAGGAGAACAAGCAAGTGCACGTGGGAGGTAGACAGCAGAGACAAGTTTAGTTGTTGTGCTGACAGCTAAAGTCCAAACATTCAGCAAGTGGAGACCCTTGTTGACCTGGGCACATAGATTGGCATGGAAAAACCGGAAGACCTATAAGAGGCTTAAAGAGAGGAACATAATTACCAGAGAGACATAGTCCAAAGTATATTTGGACTACTTAGCACTGAGAGCCCAAGCCTGATGTTTATTGGGAATCTGAGTCACGACTACACATTGCTAATCTAGGGCAAGGTGGATGAATGAGAATTTGAGAAGAGAGGGCTAACTGAGAAGCCAGAGGCTGTGCTGGGCTCTAGAATGATATGAGCTAGTGACTAGATGATAACTCTCCATTTTGAATACGTGACTTAAACAGGGAATGCTGTAGATGTTGATTTAATGTTTGGCTAAGAGTCGGTATCCGTGGTCAAAAGTTCAAAGTAGGAATTGTGGTAAGATTTGGGATCATTTTATCTTTTTGGCTGCATACATCCATTGCCTACAATCACTCAAAAGCTACTAAAGTTCAAAATATATCCACTAGTGCACCACAGAAATGATGTGACAATCCATCCTTTCACTTGAAGCACAAACATCTACTTTTTAAGAATGAGACCTTAAACACCGGAGAAAAGTGTGAATTCTGCATGAAAAGAAGAAAAACAGCTGGTGAATGCATCACGTTGACAGCTCTATTATAGAATATGTCATTTTGTAGAAAATAAGGATTCTAAGTAAGGTGGTATCTAGGAGAGGAGTGTTTTGCTCTAAGAGGATCATTTATTTTACTTTGAGATTAAAATGCTGATGTACAAACAGCTGAAATTGAAAACAAATCCGAGATCTAAATGTACCCCCTAAACATTGACATATAGAATGGTCCTTTTCTCTTTTTACATAACAGTTCAGAATACACAAGGCAGATTCTGCAAAAGAAAAGATACCAATATATATATAATCTGTGCTAGAGGAAGACTTGGCTACTGATTTTCCACAGAACGAAAACAAACATTAAGGCTAGGTGTTACTTTGTGTGACGGGTCAACAACAGATTGGCATTGGGTGTCTTGGACAATCAAAATAGAATGGTTTAGAAGCACATGCAATGTGTTGTAGATCATACCCAAGAGCACTTGGCAATGGAAAGCTTTTATCTTCCTCCTGTGGTGGTCACAAGAGCTTAAGGAAATTCAAGCTGGGTAGTGCTACAAAGCAGTCAGCCAATGAGAGTCAGTCAGTCGGTCTCTGTCAGTTAGTTACTCCTGGACTAACATTGACTGGCTGGCTGATATTGGCTGTGAAATACTCTCTGGACGATGCTCACGGAATGAATGAAACTCAATGACAGGCTGATATTGACTGGCAGAGACTGTCAGTCTCTGTCGGGCATTATCAATCTGAGTCAGTCAGCACCAGTCAGTTAGAAGCAACCAGAAGCAGGCAGCATCAGTCAGTCAATATGTCAGTGTCACCCAGTTTGTATCATTCAGTGAGTAATAGTCAGGTGGTCTGATTCCCTTAGTGAGTACAGTCAGTGACTGCCTTTCAGTACAAAACAGTCAGCAAATGAGTCAGTATTAGTTAGGCAGTGGCAGCCTACATCCAAGTGCTATACAATAGAGAACATTTCCATAATTGCAATCAGTGAATGGGTTAAATCCAGATCTACTGGAAGCTGATTACTTTCCATTTCAATGTAGATTCTAATCACTCTGGGCCTCAATTCGTAAAAAGAGACAATTGCACAGAGGAGACACCTACGTTTGCTCTTGCCAAAGGTCAATGCTGCATGCAATTTGCATGTAACAGACAGCATTCACGAGGGATTCCTAGGGAATATGCCCCTTTAGCAGGTGCTGAAAATAGGCAGATTCCATATGCTGGTCTTACTCAAATATAGAAATGTCGTGGGTTTTCAGGCAGAGAAGGTTATCTTGATATAGATATATATTTCCATGCCCCCACTCCATATGCAAAAGAATGACATTCCCAGGAGGGTAAACACGTGTATTAAACTGAGCGTATTGCTTTTATGTCACATTTTTACACTTTGCATTGCAAGTGGTTGGGGACTGGAAAATGGAGCCCTACGACTTCTGTCATTTTTAATTCGAAACAAGGTGGTACTAATGTAAAACTATTTGTAATGAAAAATATAGTAATGTATTACAACTGATACAGATCTTTTAAACAATAACACATTCTCAAAATGGAATGATCCGTGTTTATAGTCCTCTAACGAAAAAAAGAATTAATGAAGATAACAATATACAAAGAAGGAGGTCCTGTTATAAACCCACCACACATTGCTCGTGTCCTGGTCAAACAAGAATGAATGAGAGCCGGGCCTGTTTGATGAGAGCATCAATGACCATCTTCACCTATGGGCAAAATACTACACACGTGATCACTACAATTCTTCATATACTTGTGCATAAACACATTTGATTAAACATTTTTGTTTAATCAATTCACATCTGCTATATACATTATAGCAGATGTGATATATACATTTTAATTAACAATGAGGTACATCATTGCAACTCCACAGTGGCTGCCTAACTCTGTAAATGATGTCATTGTATTTCACAGTAAGCATACAATAATGGTTTGGTGTAATGTTTCAAAGAAAGGAATGTCAGTCTATGACCCCTTTCCGTTTGTCGCTTAAAATCAAAGTGTTGTACAAACTTAGTCAACAATATGATGTTCCAGTATTCAGATATTGCCTTGCCGTGTGGTGTGGGCCACATAAATCAGGCAACAAGGGCAAGTTCAGCCAATACATAATATTAGTAGTCTGAAAGTTTGAGAAAAAAGTGTCTCCCATTTCAATGTTTAAGGCAGAAAAACTTAGATGATTTTGTAAATGTACATGATTGACACATTGTGCCAAACTGCCCATACTAATTATTGTCTCATTTGCCAATGTGGACTGCATTATGGTGGTCAAATCATCAGAACAAGGAGACATTCTTCAGGATCCCTGTCAACATTCCATTCCAAGCTATGAGAAATTATAGCAAAGGCAAAAGTAATTTTGAACACATTCTTAAAAATTGGGAAACATTTTGAATATAGGTTCTTGGTAGTATCAAGGAAGAATTAAACAATTGGGTGGAATACATTATTTGAACAACTATCATATGGAAGTTCTTTATCCATAGCTTTGATAATGGAGCACTTTAATATGCTCATCATATGGAAGTTCTTTATCCATAGCTTTGATAATGGAGCACTTTAATATGCTCATCATATGGAAGTTCTTTATCCATAGCTTTGATAATGGAGCACTTTAATATGCTCATCATATGGAAGTTCTTTATCCATAGCTTTGATAATGGAGCACTTTAATATGCTCATCATATGGAAGTTCTTTATCCATAGCTTTGATAATGGAACACTTTAATATGCTCATGGCCAGGTAATTGTAAAGTTGACATAAATACATTGGATAATCTCAATTAATCGATCATAAAACTACTATATGTCCCGGCCTTATTGCATGTTTTTTTTTTTAGATGAAGAAATACAAATTATAAATTACATAGAATGTACTTTTTCACTAAGATTCAGAAACATGATTGATTTTGTACATGCTGAGTATCATGCAGTGCATTCTTCTGAGATTGCTTCACTGAGTATGATTTCATAACCACTGCCATAATGTTATTATACAGACATGCTCAACTCGCACATTCATTGTTGCCAATAGACAAAATGGCACATGAGCAGTGTCAAGCATAGTTGACCCCTGCCAAAATCATTAAGAGAAATCTCTCTCAACATTGAGGAAATAGTCAGTAGATCAACAATAAGCGTGTACAATACCCATTGAATATGATGTTCTGCTACAACATTCTCCACCCTTTTTTGAATTAAACACTTGCATTAAATTGGAATTCTGCAATTTAACAAAAAAACACAAAGCCAATAAAAAACAATTTTGCAAACAATATTGAATTTGTCACCCCTTTGTACTGTTAAGATATTGTGTGTATGTTATAACGTTAATATCTAAGTTGGTGTCCCTAATTTAACACCCCTAATATAAAATTCCACTCCACAATTATGAGACAGGAAACAATATGTATTAAGAATCAAAAGTTAATTATATTCAAATTAAATAACGTGAATTGTGGCCTCCCTAACTTTTCCGGGGAAGGCACCCCAATGAAATATTGGTACATTTCAAACTCCTTTATAGGAACTAAAATTGGCCTGCCTGTGCAGATCTTACTAAGAACCTGTGCACACATGCAGTCACACAATAGGATAATCAGTTATATTTCTAAATCTAATTCGAATAGGAAAATGTAATTTCTAAACAACACAATCCAATTCCATAATGATATTGCTGCTTATCCGCCTGTGTATTCAATTACCTCACAAAGCAAATTAAAACATGGTATTGTTTCCACTATCAATAGCAAGTATAGGTATCAAATAATTATTGCACAGACAAATAACATTAATGTAAAACACATTTGAAAGGGATTCCCCCTGTGTGGATGTGGTGCTGTGGGTTACTAACGCATGCATGGAAGTTGAATGCAAGCCTTGAGGAGTTGCATCAGCCTCTTTAGGCATGTGTTTAAAGACACAGTGCTATCACTTTAGACCGCTCAGCGTAATGGTACATCCATTCAACATTGACATATTTTTATTATTTTATAATAGAGGAGTAAAAACCTGTCCCTCTTCAGACTTCAGATCGAGTCACACTGGTGCAGGGTCCCCCCCCCCCCTCTACTGTCCAATGGCATAATCTAGGGGTTATATTGAATAATACTTCTTTAAGGCATAGAGTCAGGAAAGACCCTGAAGTGTTTCCATGGAATTCCAAGTGAGCTATCCCCTGAGCTATCCCCTTCTGGTCTCTTCCCCTCTTCTAAGAACAAAATAAGATTTGCCTCTGGTAAATATGATGCAGGCTCCCTTAAGGACAAGGCCCTTTCTTCTCTAGACATTACCTGTATGTTTAAACATTGATAATGACATCGGTTGCCACACTATGCCATTATGGCTTCACACTTTTTGATTTGTCAAACAATTGATTAGCTTGCTCAACAGGCAACAGGCAAACACTCCCAATGAACAAACTACTTAATTTTCACAGGTTGAGCCTTTTTCTGAACAGGTGAGACAGTGGGTTCTGCACACTCTGGACATATTTATGCTCAAAATCACAATTCTTCCATACCTCATAGCACCATGACACAAATGCAGGAATATGTGGCATGAATGCATGTGATAACATATTACTTATTAATATTTTAAATATTCATTTTTATAATTCTACAAAGATCCTGTTTGTTTTTGTTTTATAGAGAGTATCAGATGTTTCCTTTTGATTGTATGTCACATGGTTTTTGTGTTATGTTGACAACTATTCTACAATGCATTTCAGTTGCTAATTCAAACTGTGTGTTATTTCCTTGATTTCATAAACCTTGTGCTAGTAACATGAGTCAAGTAAACCGCTCTCAAAGGGCCCTTTCTGTTAACTTCCATTTTTGTCAATCTAGCAGACATTAATACCCAAGCTGATGCCAAGAGGTGACACTCTAGTTCATTCTGGCTCTTTGAAGCTGGGGTGTTAGGAAAACAGAGCCTTCTGTCATTTGTTGATCCCAAATTGTATCTTTGCAGAGGACTATGGATGTAGCCTTGCTGGAGTTTAAATGTATATTGCCCTTAGTATGGGTTTATTTAAGTGGGAGGCATCTTATTAACCAGGGTCCTTGAACAGATGATTTTCAATGCAAGGAGTTTTTATGGGTTTCTCTGATGTTAGGTTTATAAACCTTGTCTATCTCCAGACAGCTGCTAATCTCTGGGGAATTTCAACCCTACTCTTATGAACAATGTCAGCAGGGCTGGACATGAGTTCAGCATGTTGTTAGGCTCTCTGGAGAATCAACATGACCCCCCAGATGAATCCTCACCAAACTTTGAAAAGAAAGTATATGGCCCCCTCGGATTGATTCTACACAGTTTGGTGAGGTTTCATCGAGGGGGGGCAAAGGCATAAGGGGGTACATAAATGGGTGGTTTTCCTTATAGAGGCAATGGAAAAAAGAAAGTGCTCACGCATACAGCCCAAACCAATGGTTCAATTTTCACCAAATTTGCGGCAGTAGCACCGGCTTGCTCCCGAAAGTGTGCTTTTGTAAGTTTGGTGTAAATCTGTCTAGTAGTTTTTTAAAAAAATTGCCAAAAAGTAGGTCCCAAAGAATTAGTGATATCTGGGTCCGGTATGCAGACTCTCTTCCCTGTTCGGTATGCGGGCACCCCACTGGACCAATCAGGGTCCGGCGTGATGTCCACGGACATCAGACGCACCTGTAAATTAAATGGTGAAAAACATGAACTGCGTCAGATATTTTGAAATGGTCGCCATGTTGGATTCGTGGATAGCCGCTGTAGTCCACAGACATCACAGTGGAAACATATTGAAAACCACAACATTGCACTTGTCAAACTAAAGAAACAATCTCTAGGGGACATGAGGGGTGATGAAGATTGGAAGGGAAAAGCAAAAAAACACGTGGTTGTTTATCTTCGAAGTCTGCAAACAGTTCCGGGACAGCCCTGTAATGTTCGCAGACATCTCATATGTTTGGGTGCATATATACACATTTTTGCATTACAGAGTTGGTGAAAAGTAATTTTTGGATTGCTTACAACTTTTCCTCCCACTCAATGAAACTGCAAACACTTTTGTTATATCATCCTAGATCTGACCTTGAGTGGTTCTACATGTTTGTTGCTGTTTTGCCAACAAGGAACAAAATAAGAGAGGGGTCCCAAAATATTTGAAAGTCCTATACATTTGGTGCTGTTTTGCAAATCCGCACAAAAGTGTGCAAAAAGATTTAAGACCCACATTTGAATGATTTTGCTAGGTTTTGTGGGATTTTGTGAAGAGGGGGCAAAATTAGAGGGGGGCTTTGAGCATTTTGAGATGGCTTATAACTTTATTACCCTTTGACAAATGTGCACAAAACATTTTAGAAAGATTATAGACCCAACCTTGAATGTTTGTGGAAAGTCTGAATGGATTTTGGCAAGTGGGAGCTAAGTTTTTTGACTATTTTATGGGCGTACATTTGGACACTTTTAAAAAAATAAACGGATTTGCAGCAAAGTGGTGGAAGGAGTATTGGCAAGGACCTGAAGCATGGTTTTCCAAATGTGTCAGTGATTTATTTTTGAAAAGTGTCATAATGTAGCTACAAATAATAGTGATATACCTTTGATGACTGAGGTATAGCCTGTGGCAATGGACAGTGGCCAGATTGTCCAAGTCATGGCATGTGGCTATGGGCAGTGGCCAGGTAGTATCTGGCTACTGGCCATGACCATGAGGGACTGGCAATGAGGCTAAAGTGGACATGGCCGTGAGGGACTGGCTATCTGGTAAACCTTTTGAAAATTGGGATAGGTTTGCATGGGAAACAAAATTCTGCCTGTGGCTATAATTCTGCCTGTGGCTACAGCCCAAAGTGCTGCACAGGGTTGTATCAACAGATTGCTGTGACTACCGCTGCATACACTCTGACAATGCTAATCAGCAGATAATTAAAGAGCAGGCCCAACCAGGTGTCCGCGTAGTCACCATGCCACCCCTTAAAATCATTAACCACCCTTATTTGAGACAATACCGGGACAAGATATTGGGATTGCATGCTGGGCTCATTTCAACAACCTCGCAGCAATGACTGGCCCACAATCCATATGACTTGAGAAAGACCCCCGAGAGTCCAAACAACGGTCGGCTGACTTCTAACAATGAATATAGCACCAACATTGGTTTTGAAGACTGCTTTATTATGACAACAGTTACCTATTGAATAACCCAGTGCTGAGTTGAACATGGCGCCCTCTCCTATTTGAAAGCTAACACTTGAAGAAGAAAGGGCACCTTCACAAAAGAACCCCATCACCAACAGCAGGGTATTCTGGTTGCTGCTGCAGCCTGAAGTGCAGTACTGAATTACAACAAACTTGTGCAAGGAGAATCAACAAGGACCAAAAGCATGCTTTTCAAAATCTGTTTTGTGTTTTATTTTTCCCAAAGTGTCCAAATGTAAGCACAAAAAATAGTGTTATATGTTTGGTGCATGAACAATGGTCCTGGCCCTCGACAAGGACAAATGCCTACTCTGATTTACTTATTGGGACATGCGACATGGCTGAAACTCTAGGTTTAAATGGGAAAATAATTCTGATTGTTGCTACAGCTGGACTGGATTGCAGAAAACTTGCGTGAGGAGTATCAGCAAGGCCTTGAAAGGATGCTTTTGCAAATCTGTCCCATGTTTTACTTTTTTCAAAATCTTGAACCATAAGTACAAAAATAGTGATATCACTTTTCTGTCCTAGGTAGTCGACCTGGCCTTCGGCAAGGACAAATATCTACTCTGATTTGCTTATTGGGGTATGCGTCAAGGTAAAAAAGCCCATGCCACATGGATTGTGGAGACTGGCCATGCAAGGCATGAGCACTGGCCATTGGTTACATTATGAGGGTATAGTGTACAAAGAACTAGGATGCTGGGTAGGTGCAGTGGATAACATGAGATGGTTTGGTGGTGCTGGGGTCATAGTTGAGCCTCATGCCCTATGCAATTGAACAATGACTTGTTGCAGTGTTGATAACAACACACATAAGTATGTGTTGCAAAAATATGTTTGTTAAAGGAGGTTTATAGTTCTTTCATGTGTGTTACAAGAGGAATTATTAATAACTTATATACAGTGACGTAACATTATGACACATTTTCACTTATAAAAACCTATTCAATTGACAGAAAAAATGTTGTTAAAGGGAATTTATGGTGAAGATGTGCCCCTCGGCCCAACAGCTAGATAGTGACCTCCCACCTTGGCATCCCTTGGCACTTCCCTCCTGGGCTCCCACGAGAACTTGTACATCTGTACTACCTCTTTTATTTATGCACTTCTCTCACTGCACAATACACATGTGCATTTACAAGAGCACTATGTTCAATTCCTTGGTATAAGTATGGGAAATGCAGATGCAAAATATGTGTAGAGCATTGTTAAATGTCAGTGAGTGTAAGTTTAATATGTTGATAGGCTATATGTAAAGTTTTTAAAGTGATTGGTGGATATGTATTTGAATGGGCTAACACAGGAAATGAGGGAGTGTTACAAACATAACAGTAAAAACAGTAGAAGGGCTGCCTTGTGTGATGGTGTGCATGTGCAATCCAGGTTTTCTAATAAGACATGGGCTAGACAGGGGAAGGCAGAGACTGTGGATAGTAAAAAAAATGTCAGTGGATTATGGAGTTTATTGTATACTATAGAGAACAATTTCATACAGAAAATTGTTTCTGTGCTTTTTTCTTTTTCATTAGTATTCCATTGTCCATTATTTCCATTTACATAGTAGAACATGCTAATGGGAATGTTGGAGAATCTTATTGAATCTAACTAATTTACAGAAAAATGTAAAGTAGATGGAGTCTATAAGCCTTTTTTTGTAGTTCTATTATTTATGTTTAAATTATTATTTATTATTTTGCACGAGGGGCCAGAAAGTGAGATGGGAGGGAAACGAGGGAAGGAGAACCAATCACAGATATGGAGGGCAGGTGGACAGGGGAAGATGTTGCATGTGTGTTAAATCTAAGGTAGGGCTAAGGTAGGGGGCAGTGTGTCGCATGCTCCTTGATTACAGCTTCATAAGCACTTCAGAATTGCTCCCCCCCCCCAGAGTGGTGTGTTGCAGTATATACAGAGTACTGTTTTCTTTCGAAATATATAGATCAACAGCCTCTTTTGTCGCTTGCAAGGTAGCTGGTGGGGTTTTGTGTCCCACAGATGTACGCTATGTGATTACAGTATTGTTTGAGGAAGATGAGGTAGAGAAGACAGCCTACTACTTCCTAAGAAAGGAACATCCTTTTTTGAGAGCATTGCAGTGGTTGGATTTGGTGTGGCAGTGCATGGAGGTGGTCCCCAGTGTATTTCACGTTAGTAGCTTTCACCTTTGGTACATTCCGAACAGTGGTAAAGAACTGCCACACCCATGATTCTCACTGGGTGCTAGAGGTAGGCACTTCCTCTGCCTCATCGTCCTGATCCTCTTCATTGTCTTTTGAAGTACTGTGCTTCTTTCATTGTATAGGTCCTCCAACTGGTGGTGGTGTTGGTTCTTGTGGAGGACGGATGGCAGTACCTGATGCCAATTTAAGATAAATATACATCTTGCTAATATTCTTCTGAGTATGCGCTGTGTGCTAGATTTTTAATGGATAATGAGTAAGAATGGGTGTAGGAGCTATGCAAGTGTACATTTTCAGTTTAAAACTTCTTAGATCAGATGGAAATGCAGTTTTCGAGGTGTTCCTGAAGCATGGACATGTTTGTGAAGTGTGGACACGTTCACGAACACATCATCATGCTGCGCGTGCATGGTCACGTGACATTGCCCGGAAAGTCTGTTGTGACGTCAGAGGTTTACGAACGTTGACAAACAAAAAAACTGTGGGAGGAGTTTCAAAAAGTGTATGGAAGTGTTCAAATTATGCTAGAAGGTCAGGAATGGAAAAGTTTTATGGTGAAACTTTCTAAATTGGACTACATTGTTTCTATATTGGGGTAAGTATGATATTAGTGTGTTGTAGAAAATTAAGGTGCACTGTTAAAACCCATGAATTTCAATGAAAAAAACGTTGTCAAGGTGACGTTATGGTTAACAAAAACCTATGAAATTCAATGAAACAACTCTCTTAAAGGAACTTTATGGTTTTCAAGTAAAAAGGAAACCCCCCAGAAATTCACTGGTTATGGTTAGCTAAGCAACCATAACTCACGCCAGTACTGTGCACGGCTAAGACAAACACCCAGTACATGAAAGATGACATCACAAATGTAATTGATGACATCACTGATTACATCACTTATCTGGGCCACTTGTTTTTGTTCACTGACAGGTCTAGGCTAGTTTTTCTTTTTAATGACAATGAGAATTTAAAAAATTGAAAAGGTGCTCTATATATAAACATTAACCTTCTTATATCTTCTTAAAGTACTTTCCTTAAAGTTTGATTAGACCTCATGGTGCACATACATGGGGCAATAAGCAAGCCTCAAACACATTTTTGGGACTGTTGTTTTGTTCTTCCTTACTTTAGTTTCCCTGCATGTGTCTCTAATTTGTATGTATTCTGGGTTATTATATATATTTGTTGTACTAACAGAAATGAGTCATAAGTTTGAAATTGTTAGCTATTTATTCCCTGTTTGACATTACACAAAACTTTGATAAGGTAGCATTTATTATTTTACTATCGTAAATTACCAGATTAAAAATGTTGTACTTCTATGGTGCATGCTGCAGCCATTGCCTATGTGTATGCATGATTAGGTTCCTGTATTAACAACAACACTATAATATAATGGGCCTCATTACGAGTCTGCCGCTGGCATTTTTTTTTTTCGGTGCCCAGAAATGGCCAATAACTGGGTCATTATGGCCTTGCCCGACCTGGTATTTGCCCATTCCTGCGTGCCGGAAAAAATCCTTCCCCAAGAGGGCTCAAGTGGGAATGGGGAAGCCGGATGCACCGACACCGTTATTAACGGTACCGGTGCATCTGACATGCTCTGCTCGCGGGTGCCGGTACGATGGCACCCACAAGCAGAACTCGTAGTTTGCTGATCCGGGAACTACGGTACCGGCATGTTTACCGGTATCGTAGTTCCCAGACCAGCAAATTTATAATGAGACCCAATGTTTTCTTTAGATAAGAACATTTTTTAATACATTCTCCTGATCCCCCCTGACATCTTGTTACCAACATTATATAAACCTACACCTTGTAAGGACTGTTCATCAACATTACTTTAATATGTGATGTCATCAGTGACATTTGTGATGTCATCTTTCATGTACTGGGTGTTTGTTGTAGCAGTGAACCGTGGTGGCGTAAGTTATGGTTGGTTAGCCTATGATAACTGGCAAATTTCTGGTGGTTTTGGTTTTAATTGTAACCATAACGCCCCTTTAACAACGTTTTTTCATCGAATCTATATATAAAAGGGAAATGTATGGATGTGTGTGTGTGTGTGTGTTTGTGCCCGTTTGAAATGTTCAGCATACTTTCCAACGTGCTATAAACCTTACATTTTAGATTGCCCATAGGTTCCACGGTGTAGACAATGTAAAAAATATAAAATATATATTTTTCTGTTTATTTTTTTAAGCATTTTTTAAAGTGGTCTGCAATGCTTGGATATGTGTGTGTGTCTGTTTGAAATGCTCAGCACACTTCCCAATATTCTACAAACTGGAAATTGGGCATGTGGGTAGGCTCCATGGTGTAGACAATGTAACAAGTGTAAAATATACCTTTTTCGGGTGCTCCAACTCAAAGTAGCTGGAACGGATTTACATGATTCATGCTTATCTCATGGTCAGCTTTATGTGACTTGCTCCTGAGTTGGAAACAAAGACATGTGTTCACACCAGCGCCTACAGCAAAGACTAGAAATATTGTCTACCACGAACCATTGGTTTAGTTCATTAAATATACTTCAATCTATGACTGAAGTAGGAATTACCATGCAAAGCACAGATACACCTCCTAGTCAGTGATTATAAAATTCTACCTCTGAACCCAATGTTGTAGCTTCCCTTTTTCTGTAGTTTTGTTCAGGGACGTCATTTGGGGGTCGCCAGAGGTCGCAACTGCGACCTCTGAGGTCTCCCTTGCGACCTCTGTGGTCACCCTTGCGACCTCTAGAAAAAAAAAGAAAAAAAAATGTTTTTTTTTAAACTATTTTTTTTTTTACTTTTTTTTTTTTGTAATGCAAGCTCATGGGCTGTGGCCAGCACCACATGGCTCTTTAGTTTTGGAGTGGCTGGCTTTCTTGTTAAAGCCCCTTAAAAAAAGAAGAAAAAGAAGAAAAGGAGTGACACAAGTCTAACACTCTCAGCACTGACCCTAAATAAGAAAGATTAGGAATACCAAATAAAGTGTCTTTATGGAATTCTATACAATAATTGATACTCATTAAAGGTTTATTTCAGGCACACTTCAGGGGGTGAGTCACTGAATTAGTCTGTTCTTAAATGCCTCAAATCAGCCTTTCATCCTTCTGAGGTCGATACATGAGTACCAACACAGGTTGGGTGATATTGGGTGTATATTTTTTCTATATAAAGCGCTTAAGCGTAAGTGCTATATAACAACACATCATCATTTGGTCATGGTGCTTGCATTTACAGTAATTTGGTAATATGGGCCTATACACACTGATCTTAACGATACATATGGCGATCCATTCTTGTATGAAATGTACATCACATTATAGTGATATCGTAACCATATTTTTTGTAGTGTACAATGCTATGCGATAGCACTTCCTGTTTTATCAACGGTTGAAAGATTGCGTTCCATCACATCCCGCGATATCACTTCGGGGTGGGATCAAATGACATCACTTCCTGTGATGTCACCAGGGAGTCAAGGGTCGTGTGATGTCACTTCCGCTACCTCTGGCATTTTGGTGAAATGACGTCCCTGGTTTTGTTTGGTGCTCAGCCTCCGTGGGGAGAAAACAAACGTTATGTCCTTACTCTAAAAACGCACGCACCTTACTCGTTTATTGAATCTTTGTGTTTTCTGTAATTAAATTTAAAAACAATTCCAGGGGCAGAGCATAGCAAATGATGCTTTCAGAGTTTCTTGTTTTCAGGTATTGTGGCCTTTCAAATGCATTGCTCCTTGATCCCTAAACGCATTTATACAAGCTGACGGTCTGCCCTTATGTATGGGCTAATGACATATCACCACTGTGCAATTTGATAATGACAGGATCATTACTGTTGAACAGCAATTCTGCAGACTGGAGTGTTTACCACTCAATTATGAGCCTTTTATGAATGTTGTGCAGTGATACTTTGTCATTCTTCATATTTCCGGCCAATTACCTGCCATTTGAACAGGCACTGCTGCCGCCACGTGTTTGAAGTGGAATTACTAAGAATCCTCGGGTAATTCGAACTGCGATTATCATGGAATGATGCTCTGAAAAATAGTAGCCCAGGCAAAGCTATTTCTCCCCAGGACACCACCAAATCGTGCATACATTTTTGCTTGTGGAAGATTTAAAAAGAGGCGTGGCTGTTCAAATGTGATGCTTAATAAATATAGTTTATAGATAGGCCTCAGTCATTCAAATGTAATAAATATGTATATACTTGATAACGAAATATATACATGTTTTTTCCCTTTTCCACCACTCGATTGAACGGGGATATGTGAGTTATTTATCATATACTGCTAGCTTGAGTGTGTAGCGCTTCATATGTGGGCCAATAATGGCAAATAGTTTCACTGTTACATGCATGATGTCACCTTTAGTTCATGATAGAAGCTCAGCTACTTCACATCGTACAGCAACGATAGTTCCGCAACACAGAAGGCGTTCACACAAGGACACGGCCCTTCCTTGACAAAATTGTATAATGGGTGCCATTGCTTTGTATGTTCTGTGTACCTTTTCGACAAAGGCTACCTTCATTGTAAGGACATAGGGGCTCACTGTGAAGGTCGCAAGCGTGTAAAAGGGCATAAGCCATTTGCAACTTACTCTTACGATTAAGGGCATTTTCCTTTTATTAAAAGCTGTAAAAGGGGTATGACGTGGACAAGCCATTTCCTCTCTAGATTACTTCTCTGCCTGCAAATACTACTTTGTTAAACCCAATTATGTATTTTCATGCTGGTGTTAAACCAATGGATTATTATGAAATTAGCTTATACTAAAGAGCAATCCATTCTGAATACCGTCTGCAAAGCATTACTTGAACGTGGCATTTATTTTAGTTTTTTACAAAATGGAGAGTAAAATGAAATGGTAACGGTCATTTTGCCTGTTTTTACTCTTTAATTGTCCACAGCGTGTTGTAAAAGTGGACAATTGCATGTAAGAGTGTGTATGTGCTAACACTGGTTGTATCCTACATGCAATTACCATTTTTATCAAAATGATCCTCATTCTTTCACTCAGTATGTGAAATTGACTTGTGTAAGTCCTTCGTGTCTTTATTTGCACATTTTTGTCATTTACAATGATATTACCTGTGCCTCAAGCCTGTTATTAACGGCTATCATTGCACAATCAGCTGATTCTCAGCCCGCAACATGTCCAACCTAAAATATTTACAATGTGCTACAGTGTGCATAAGATGTATAGATGGAATGTCACTCTTTAAAAAACATGCTACATCTGCAGGCCCATTCATATATGCATTGTGATTCTGATGGGTCCCATTCCTAAGAAAAAAGGTTTTCAGGGAGATTGTCTTTGTTAGACACTTTAAGATGGCCACAGATTCGTACTGATATAGTAGCTACATGGTGATTATGTAGAGAAGTAGTGTTTTAATCACTGCATGTTGGTGGCAGATATGATTTTTTTTTTTAAATAGCATTTTATACGATAAGGAATTAATGTTGATGATATGATTTTTCATTTTCATTTAAAAAAATGTATAAATTGTTTTTCAACAAAAGCGATGAAAAAACACTTTCAGACAAATAGTACAATCATATGAAATTGCAACATGAATTAAAACAGAAGTGTTGAAAGGCAAACAGAATTAAGAAGAAAGAGAAGATAGAAGATGAGCTTTTAGATTTAATTGAAACATATGAAGTGATGTAGCAGAGGGAAGAGAAAGAGGATGAGAGTTCCAGTGTTTAGAGATCGAAGAGCAAAGGAGTGGAAATGGGAAGAGGCACAGGCTGGTCTAGGAAAAGTGAGAAGGAACAGATTGTGTGATCTGGGAGGGCGAGACGGGACACAGAATGACACTAACAGAGAAAGATAAGGAGGAGCTAGACCATAGGTACATTTAAACACAATTGGGAGGAAATCATAAAGGAGATGTGATTCAAGAGGGAGCAGCAAAGTGGAGAGTAGGGAAGATCTGATAGAAGAACGAGAAGGCAAAGAAAAAAGGAGATGAATCGAAGAGTTATAAACAGAATGAAGGGGTAGAAGATGTGAGGCAAGGTGACCAAGTAGAAGAGATGAACAGTAATCAATGCGAGATAATACAAGGGAGAAGAGAAGAATCTTAGTATCATGAAAGGAAAGATTGGGGTAAGCACGATGGATGTTGATGAGTGCATAGTGGCAGGAATAAGCACTAGAAGAGATTTTAAGTGAAAAATAAAGCACAGGATCACAACTGACACCACATTACACACAAATTAGGAAAAAGACAGAGAAGAAGGACGAAAGGCGAGAGATGGATGAGGAAGAGTGGGCGTAATAGTTGAAGCAGGGAAAAACAGAACCTCAGTCTTAGAAGGGATGAGGTGCAGAAAATGGGAAGGCTTCCAGTTTTGAACAGTTGAAAGAATGTTTGATAGAGTAGAATGCAAAGCAGGGTCAGGAAAAGACATTTAGAAAAAAGATCTGAGTCTCATCAGTGTACAGGCGAAGTAAAGATTAAATGAGGATACAAGAGTAGTGAGAGGGGCAATATAAAGAGAGAAGAGTATGAGGGAAGAGTAGGAGAAGACGAGGAAAGGGGAGTAACAGAGGGAGTGAAAGCTGAGCAAAGGTTTGCCACTTTAGATGTAAACTAGTTAGCAAAATCAGAGGAGGAGAGGGAGAAGTTAATAAGTAATTTGGGATTTTGTGATATAGCCTTGGGTATATCATGAATCCTGATGTATTGTATTTGTGGGTACTCATGAGATATGGTTTGATTATTGTGTTCTGTTCAGATTTGCTGCAATCATATATATATATTCAACTGTATCTTGGATTTTTATTTTAGTATGTGTACTCTGAAATGTTTTACCATTGGAGTATACTTTACATCTGCTCCTTGCATACTATTTTGAGAAAGCTGCATGTATTTGAAACTGTTCAAATGTCAACTACTTTGAATCTCAGAAAAGTAAACTTAGATTTCACGGCAAACCTTGTGGCATCATCAACCCAGCAGCGCGTACGAATATGTGTGGCACAACATGCATTCCTTATATGCTTTTTTCTATAAAGAAACATGTTCATCAGTTCCAAGTTGACCATATTCATTGTTGCCAATAGCATCTAACAGTGTGTAGAGTGGCGTCTCGACAACCAGTCGAAGAAATAAGAACTCTATAGGGAAAAAGGCATGGTGTACCCTTTTGTGAGAAGAACAAGAGCATTATTTGTATACAAAAAATGAAAGGGGAACAGGGTATTATAAGTCAACTGCGCAGAGCTATCTCGCTTCTTCAAAGCATTCAGGCAGCTCCCCCACCAATGAGAGAGAACAGTCCAGGGAGCATGCACATGTTGGACACACCTGGATGGACATGCTGACAAACATATACAGCACCAATTCAAACCACATACATGACTACAGGTACCACAATGCCTCAACAAATTGCCAAACAGCAGCCCTGCCAGTGCCACAGCCATGTACCGATGTACACCAATCCCACAATGCTGACTGACTGCCCCCAGAGGTGTAGGAAAGCCTGATAGGCAACCGAGCGTACCACATGCACAGGAGCAATACACAGCCACAAGACAGCCACCAGGAACTCATATCACTGGGAGACACATCACAAAACATCTGCTGCAACATACCATGGTGCATGTGAAGTAAAAACTTCAAAGAAGAAAGCATCCCTGAGTCCCACTGGAACCCATACTTCCCACATGACAGATACACCTAGAACAGTCACTCAAAGCAACTGTAAACCATTCAGATTTACCAACATATCCATATTGGAAACTGAAAAGGTGATATCATCCCTGAAACCTTCCAACTGCCAAGGTGACAGCTGCCCAGCACAAGTTATTAAGGATGCAGCTAGAGACTTAGCACCCTTCATTTCTAAATTAATAAATGCCTCCTTTAGATCCAGCACTGTACCCACAAGCCTCAAAGAATCTTGGGTACTGCCTCTCTTTAAAAACAGACCCTCGACCCAGCCATCCCGACCAATTATAGGCCCATTACCACGGTCCCATTTCTCCTTAAAATCATCGACAGTGTAGCCTACCTCCAGATCCAAAATTATCTGGAGACAAACCAACTACTAGGATCATGCCAATCTGGATTCAGACCACTACATGGTACTGAAACGGCCTTAATCGACCTTAAGACACAAATCGACGAGTTGAAGGATAAAGGTAAAACAGCTATGCTCCTCCTCCTTGACTTATCAGCGGCCTTTGACCTGGTGGACCTTGCAATGTTATGCAACCATCTAGCATCCGCCGCCCATTTCTCAAGTGAAGCTATAGCCTGGGTACAACCCTTCCTAGCTAACCGTATGATGAGAGTGTTCTCCCCATTAGATTCAGCGGACCCAATACATATCACCTGTGGCATCCCAGAAGGTTCATGTGTCTCCCCCACAATGTACAATATCTTAACTAAGCCGCTGTTTGACAAACTTGACAGATTGGGGGTAACTTAAACAAATTACGCGGACGATACGCAGATCCTCATACCACTATCTGGCAACTTTGTTGAAGACACAGCTCTAGTAAACAAGATTTACCTCATCATTCAGGCATGGATGGCCTCCCACGGCCTCTGCCTGAATGACGACAAAACAGAGATACTGATCCTGGGCTCCGACTCTAACCTCAAAAAACTCAGCTCTAATTATCTTGCCTTCAATATAGATGGCAATATAATCAAAGTGGCAACCGAGGTAAAAACACTAGGTTTCCACCTCGATTCCACTTCATCTCTCAAAAAACAAGTCAATTCCCTGGCTTCCTCCACAGCTTAAACCTACAAATTAATCAGGGCCTGCAGACCCTACCTTTCCAAAACCAATTGTATCACACTAGCCAATGCCTTAGTAATGTCTAAATTGGACTACTGTAACGCCCTTTATGCGGGCGCTAGTAAAACTGTCATAAACAAAATGCAAATACTGCAGAATAATGCTCTTAGAGCAGCCTTGGACATACCATGCAGAGCACACATATCCAACATCAGGAAAGACCATCATTGGTTAAAAATCAGTGACAGAGTTCTCCTCAAAACGCTACCTCTTACCTATAAAGGACTGAACAACACTGCGCCCCCTCACATCTCGGCTATACTGACCAGAAAATCCTCTACTCACCACACTAGAGCTTCTAACCACTTCCTACTCGAAACTCCCAGATTCAGACTAACTAAAGCGGGTGGAGCAAGCTTCCTTGTTAGAGGGCCCGTGCCTGGAATGCACTCCCTACTGCATTGAGAGATAATCTACCCTACTCTAGATTCAGATGTATTGTGAAAAGTTGGCTTTGGACCAATGACAACTAACATACTGATCCTCTGTTCTAGGCCCGGGCCAATCATTGCACACAATTACTTTGATACTTCCGATACCTGACTACAGACTATCTCATTGCCCCTGTGATGTTAGGGACCCACATCTTGTATCTCTTGTATATTTGTATATTTGTATTGTATATACGTTAATAACACATATAATGCATCTTCTGTATGTATCCTCTGTATGTATGTAACCTAAGCTTAAGTATTCGTGTGACTGCTGCGCCCGGCTACCCCTGGGTTTGGAGCGCGTTATCAAATAATAAACTAAACTAAACTAAACTAAAACAATGCATGATACCAGTGATACAGCGTGCACACTCATTGTACATGCGCATGCCATGGGATGAAGCCCCATAAGCATGTGCATGATGTACATTGCCTTGATACTGTGCAAGTCCACCCCTAGACATTTCACAATGACTAATGTCTGTGCCTCTCCCCATGCAAGTGACTCCCGATACCCGTAGCTGGCTTGGCTAATGACCCCTGTGCGTGATCCATGATTACTGCACGACATAGCCTACAACCATGCATACAGCAGGAACCGTGTGTGCATTGAGCACAGTTTTTGACTCCTGAAGGCACATTTCTGATGCCTAGATCATAGAGGCAGATCCCTTATGTACGCTCCAAAGAAAGTAGGAAAAGAAGTGCGTGTGTGTGCCATGCTACACAACATCTGCATTAGGAGGAATGTACCCCTTCCCCCTGATGTGGACATGTTACTCCCAGATGATGATGATAAAGTGCCTGAGGCAGGGGCCACAGCAGGCAACATCAGAGATGACGTGTGGGATGGGAGACTGGCTCACCAGGCACTGATTGACAATTTCTTTTAAGTAATTTCCCTGGCACAAGCCATGCACCACTGTTTGGCAGTCACTTCTGTAAATTAACTCCACAATGACACAATCAGGAATGTCCTCACATTGATGAAGTAAAACCGTTTTAATGAATGATATAATGTTCCCCAACTATTCCCTCTCCCTCCTCCTACCACCACCTCCCCAGCACACTATCCCACCTCCCTCCTCCGACCACCAATTCCCCAGCACACCATCCTCCCTCCCTCCTCCCACCACCAATTCCCCAGCACACTATCCCCTCTCCCTCCTCCCACCACCAAGTCCCCAGCATGGCCACTCAGGGCAATAACTGTCTCAATGCTGTTTACAAACATGGCTTCCCTTGCCCTCTGCCAGCCCCCGGGGATCTTGGGCACAGATGGTGCCAGGACTGACGCCTTGGTGTACTCTGCTGAGACTACTCTGTGGGAGTCATAGAACAGGAAGGGCTGGAGCTTTGCCCCCTGATCTATTGTCCTGTCAACCTGTTGCTCTGGCGGATGGCCTCTACCAGTGCAGTGACATCTTCGATCATCTTCGGACCCTCATAGTGTCAGGGAGTTGTCTCGGCCAGGTTCTTCGCGATGGGCCGCACAATCCTGTGGGTGTCCCCATGTATGCTGTCACGTATGGCCTGCAGGTGTTCTGAGTGCCTGTGCCTAATTGCTTCCATCTCCCTCTGTCTCCACTCCATCTCATCCAGCCTCTGCAGCATTGTGCTGATAGTTGGAGTGTGCCATATGGGACAGGGGCTGTGCATTTGCACTGGGCTGTTGTCAGGGGAGCCATATGAAGGAGTGTCAATGTCCGGCTCAGGTGTTTGAGCATGCCGGCGGCAGTGGTGGCCTTTTCGGGGACTGAGCACTCTGGTGGCAGCAAGGGGTTGCCAGCATGGGTGAACGGTGGCATGGGTGAGGGCTCTCTGCTGTTGGTGTACACTGGTGGCAGCGAGTGCACCCAGGGGTTTGTGGCCCTTCTGTATGTGTTGGCACCGGGCTGCTGTCACCTTCAGTTTCCACAGTTTCACTGTCTGGGGGTGTGGCCTCTGTGTGTGACCCTCCAGCTATGGAAGTGGGTGCAGCGGCCCTTGTAGTGGTTCTGGTTGACTGTGGAGGCAACATCAGCCTGTCTCAGCTCAGTTGCGGTATCTCATGGTGTGCCATCTGCCTTGGCGTTGCCTGACTGCGCCTTTGCGGGTGGTGGTGGTGATGGTGGACCTTGAGAGCCTGGATGTGCCACTGCAAGATTGGACAGACCCCTCATCCTCCTTGGACGCCTATAGCGATGTGTGAGTGCCTGTAGGAGACATAAGAAATGTCATCAGGTATGCTTCCCCCACGTGTGTTGGCATGCATTACACATTTACTATGGTACAGAGTGGGACCCAACACATTTGGGTGATGGGCATGGTTGGTCAGGGGAGATTGCATATGGCCCCAGCATTATGGGGATGGTTGCAGAAATGAGTATGTGACACTTGGCCAGTTGGTCTTTGGCCTGTGTGTGGGGAGGGCAGGGTGTCCATGCTGGGGCAGCTGAAGTTTGGCATGCATGCTTGTGGTCCTTCATGACCCCACATACCCTCCGTGGGTGGCAACCAGCTTCTGGGTGTGGGTGTGGTGGCTTATTCCATGGCACTGGCATGGCGCTATGGGGAACTGCTGTGCAGCCTGTAGGGTTGCCCTGTGGTGTATAGTGATTGGCTAACTGAGCACCCGTTGGTGATTGGGGACGTGTACTTTCCTGTGTCTTTTCTGCCATACCAACATGGGGCAGGACAACTGGGCCTGCAACATGTTGGTGTGACTGCTGCACAGTTTCGGTGACTGCTCACGCACAGGGTGCACCAGCAGGGGTGTGGTTTCCATGGCACTTGGATAGGTCCCTTGCCACCCCTTCCCAGTGCTGTGACACAATAGGGTGTCCTTGGTACCCTGCCACATGGCTGTTGTGGAGGTTGACTGATGTGTCACCCCTTCACTGCATCCTGATGGCAGGCCCAGCTACTGGATCTGCTCACATGTGTACCTGTCCACTGGGGCATTTTATGCTAGACTGTCATTTGTGCATGCAATCGTGCTGAGGGTGTTGACTCACCTCCTGCCTCCTGGCTGCTGGCACCTGGCTCTGCACCTCCAACTCCCTCTATTACCTCCATATCCACCACTGTGCTGCACTTTTCCTCCCAGGCGGTGAAGACCAGTGGCTCCAAAGTTCCTCCTCCAGTCCCCAGGGACTACTGGCGGTGTTGGGGCAGCAGTCCACACACCTTAACCCTGAGGTCATTCCAGCATTCCACAGCTGCCACTTTCTGGCTGATGGAGTGCCCTGTGTTGATGTTTTGCGTTGCCAGATGCCATATAGCTCATCACTGTGAGCAACAACCTCATCAGTGAGTACCACCATCTCCCCCACACTAAACCTAGGTTTACAAAGACAATTTTCAGCCACCTTGCCTCTGATCTTCTCCTGAGACAGTCTGTTTCCAGGACCGGATCGCTGCAGGAAGTGGAGATATTTGATGGATTGTGTTTTTCAAAATGGCTGCCGCAATGCTTCCCGTTCCGGTGATGACTCAATGTCCACTGGCGCTATTAGTGCCTGCGGTAGCGCTACTAGCACAGCCATTCGGCGGCAGCCCTTATTTCAGCACAGTTTCTGCCAGGCGCTAACAGCGTTACTGCCAGCATTGGGCGCATGTTCACGCCAGGTTATGATGCAGTGTTAATTCTGCTGCACTAACCAGGAGTAATGCTATTTCGCCTTGCAGGAAATTGCACCATGTTACTGCCCTAATTGTTATGAGGGCCCATGTCTGTTAACCAGATGAGCTAAAGGTACCATTTAGAGTTTGAAAAATAAGTAGGTTAGGGCAGAACCCAGACCCCACATGTCAAAAGGCCAACAAAAGCAGGGCATTGGTACCCCCACCATTCACCACAATCATCATGGTAGTTAACATTACTGTGCTGCAGTAAGGTCTACATTCTGCCTGCAAATGATCAAGTAGCTGTGAATCAAATGACTGAAGCCGGGCTAGTTTTATGCTCTCTATTTGTTTTCTAAAACTGGGATTTGAGAAATTGGACAATAGTTATTTAAGTCAGTGGGGTTCAAATCAGATTAAATCAGAAGGGGGTAAACATTGGCCTCTTTCAATGTAGTAGGTGCATCCCCCACGGCCTGTGAGGATTTAAAGATGTGAAGAATCTATAACGGGTCCGTTGTTAGCATCCTCCCCATTCCCATTGAGCCCTATGGGGGCTCAAATGGGAATGGTGATGTACCGGGTCTGGGTGCCGAGAATGGGAATTACCGGGCCCGCTAAAGTCGGCATGGCCAGTAATTCCCTATTTTTGGGACCCAGACTCGGTACCCGGTTTGGGGGTAGCCAGCATGGCTACCTCCAAACTCCTAATGATGCCCACTCTCTTTAACAGAAATCCTAACCACGGGGAGCTTAAAACAACATGGAATCAGTAATTTACTGGTCCCTGTACCCAAAGAAATGCACTTTATAAATTGCTGGAGCAAAGAAATTTGTAAACACCATCCATTTACGAGAATTGAACACCGCAATCGAAGGCAAACATGTAGCATGGTTACTAAATTCCTTTGACACCTGAAAAAACATCAAATGTTCTTACAGCACTCATGCCGCGAGTCTGCTCAAACATCAGAAACACACAGCAACTTCTGAAAACAATAATCGTTCAGCTCCTCTGCTTCAGAAACAGACAATTTATTAATGTCCTTGCAATGCGAGCCTAGACAGGTCCTGCAGGTAGACGATACCACAATCAAAAGTGCTTTGAATTTGAACTAAATTGCATGTGATCGTAAACTCATGCATTGTCAGAAAGCATTATGTGTACAAAAATAAAAAGTGCTGCTGCAATTTCATTCACAACACCCCCACCTGTTGCTGCGTATGTAACCCGAGGAATAGTACTTACTAGGAAGACAAGTAATCGACTAATTGATTCATATTAATGGTGTGCTATTAATAATATACCTATCATACCCCATTTACGCCATGTCCTAAGAACTGTAATTCATTTTTATATGCAAATTACTGTAAAAAAAAGACAACTTACTATTTTTATTAATTCATTTAGGTATTGATTATTTGTATGGTGCTTTTACAACAAGACAGTGTTTCGAAGTGCCACAAGGCAAAAGGGGCGGGAACAAGGGAGAATATAAATATGAAAGTCACAATAAACCAATATGAAATAAGAAAACAACATACTCTGGTCCTACTAGGCCTTGTGACATTCAGAATGTGCAAGTGAGCGAGGAAGTATGTGCTAAGGACCCTCATGGCGGCGGGTGCCAGGGCGACTGTTGGAGAGACAACTGGTAAGTGCATGGGCGGAGGCATCCCAGGCCACGAGGGAGGTCTGACACCCATCAGGTAAGTGCCATGCTGAGACAAACCACCCAACTAGTAGGTGTAGGCCCAGCCGGAAGTGCAGGGGGGGCAGGGAGGTTGAAGCTGATGGCGATTGGGCAAACAGCGAGGAACCTATTGGACTATTGTAGGATCTGCCCACCAATCTCAGCAGCTGAGGGGATGGTTAGCAAGGCAGGGAGAGAGAGAAGGAGGAGAAGAGAACATTCTTGAGCTGCTTATGGAACTTGAGGTGATCCAGGTCAAGACGAAGAAGGAGACAGAGACTGTTCGAGAGGAGGGAGCTGAAGAGAGAGATATACCCCCAGTTCTAAGTTTGGTAAAGCATTTGACCAGCAGAGAGTTGGAGCCAGAAGAGCGAAGGGATCTGCAGGGAGAGTACTTAGTGAGAGAGCGTTGCAAGTAGCATGCTCTCAGGCCCCAGACAGCATTTTGGATGATTCAAAGGGTCTTCAAATTGATCCTTGCTGCAACTGGGAGCCAATGAAGAGATTTCAGGGCTGGCGATATATGGTCCCTGGGCTTGAGGCCAAGGATACGTCTTGCAGTCCTATTCTAGATTAGTTAAAGAGGGCGGAGGGACTAAAGAGGTAGGTTGAGAAAGAGGTTGCTGAAGTATTCCATCATGGAGAGAACCAGAGATCTAGTGATATTGAGCTTCTGTGGGAAGGTGAGGAAAGGGAGGTGAAGTTGAAAGTGGGCCTTCTTGTCAAGTTCCAAGATGTGAGGAGTGAAAGAGAGAAAGGGGTCGGAGATGACCCCAAAGTTTCTGGCCTCAGAGGAAGGAGAGGAGGGAGAACCCAGAGAAGGCAGCCAGAATGCAGGAGGGAGACTGGGAATAGGAGTCGCGATAGGAGAATTCTCAGTCTTACTGGCATTGAGACAGCGATCATTTTGAGTTGCACCAGGATTGGATAGCAGACAGGCACTCTGGGATGATAGTGGAGGAAGAAGAGGAGGAGGAAGGGAGTTTGAAGAAGAGCTGTGTGTCCTCTGCGTAACACTGGAAATGAGGAGAGCAGGCAGAGATCAGGTGAGCAAGAGGTGCAAGGTAGATATCAAAGAGCCAGGGTGAGAGGATAGAGCCCTGGGGAACACCACATCTTGAGAGAGTGGTGTTTGAGGAGAAGGTGCGCAGTAGAACCAGGGAGAGGCGGTCTGTAAGGAAGGAGGTCAACCAGTTCAGTTCCCGGTCTGAGATACCAAGAGTATCTTGGAGCTGCTTTATGAGGATAGAATGGTTGACTGTGTCAAAGCCAGAGGAGAGGCCAAGGAGAATGAGAACAGCAGCAGAGTTAGAGTGAATATTTGCAAGCAGGTCTTCACGGGTGTTCAGTATAGCAGTTTTCGCGCCTCTGGATGCTCGGAATCCAGATTGATGGTCATGTTAACAACGAACAAGCTCAATGTGTTGGGTCAGTTGTGGGAAGACCAACTTCTCAAGGAGTTGCCCAAGGAAGGGTCTGGTAGAGATAGGATGGTAGTTGGCCAGGCACAAGGGGTTGTCTGAATTATCTGCTGCATATCATATTGTACTGATATTTTTTCCACATATGTATTTTTATTCTTTTATAATTGTTTTTATTGATTTTTGTTTTTATGCATCCTGGTAGAGTGAGTTGTTTCCACTTTTGTTCTTCTAGTGGAACTGTTTACATTGGGATGAGAGTTGTGGAATTATGCTTGAATTATGCTTTTATGTGCAATTGTTTTCATGCTTCCTGTACAGTCCAGTAACACGTGATTAATCGATGGCACTATGCAGTTTGGCCCATGTAAATGACGGATAAACAATAACACATACTTTTTGCAACCACAAATATGGTGTAACATTGTCCTCCATCTATCAGATGCTCAAACAGCAGATCAAGTAAAAGAGGGTGCTGTGCAATAAAAAGAAGCAGCTTTCAACTCCCTGTACAATTAGCATTGGTGCTTTTGAGGGTGCAGTAGCAGCCATGTTGTAAAAGACTGGTCTAATATGCAGCTTTTATCTCCATGTATATGTATTATGTATTTATTTAATGAAAAATACAGGGAAATACATGATTTTTGGCACACACATGCTTACAAAAATTGTAACTGATTTATAGTTCGAAGGACCAGTATCCTTAACAATGGGTGAGAGGATGTAGATATAAGACCAGATGACCAGATGATGCAGGGGAGGTAGAAACATGAACTAGGGACAAGGGCAGTAGAACATGATATAGGAACGGGATACTGGGGTAAGTCTCTAATTTTAGTAAGTAGGGTAAGGGTAGATGCTGTGTGATTGTGGTAGAGAGGACAGTGGGGCGGAACACAGGGAGAATTGGTGGCATAGAATTCTATGCAAGAGGGTGTTCAGAAAGCAGGAGAGCTAAAGGCCTGGATTAAAATACAGATGGAATGGAAGTAATGTGGAGAGTGAGAAAAAGAGCATTTCAGAGTAAGGCAGCAAGCAGATGAAGAGAGCATAAACAAGAGGGAGTGCAATGAGCATGAGAGGTGGCAAGGAGGGGAGCCGAGGAAGATAATAGTGAGCATGGGGTAGAGTGGGAAGTGAGATGGGCCAATAGGTAGGGTGGGGCAATCCTGTGTATAGTTTTGATGATGATGAGAATGTGTTTATACTTTGCCCTCTGTCTCATAGATAACCAGACTAAGTGTCGGCTGGCTGGGTAGGTGGAGGCAAAGTGGGGAAGGTTGAGAAGCGTACAAACAGTAAGGTTGAGGACTTTGTCCAGAGGTGAAAACGCATAGTTAGGAAGGCCATAAAGAAGACTGGCACAACATTCAATTGAGAGACTACTCAAAAGGAGATTACGTGCTTAACAGCATTGAAGGGAACAAGATGTCTTATTTTCCTGTTATTGAGGAGATTAAGTCTGGCCACAGTGGCAGATTTGGAGATGAAGAACAAGAAGTTGTGAGATGGGTTGAAGATGACACCCCCCCCGGTTGAGAACAGAAGCAGAGTAGGTAGGGTAGTCAGGAGAGAATGATTGAAGAGGGGGAGAGGTAGGGATAGGCTGATTGGGTGGGAAGTACAGAACTTCAGTCCTAGTGAAGAAGAGCATGAGCGAGTGAGATGTCATCCAGGTTTTGATGGCTGAGAAACAGGCATGTTTGATATTCACATCCTTTTGAAAAGGGAGCAGGCTGCTGCATGACCAAACACTGACAAACATTTCGTGAGGGGGTTATTCAGATTTGTGTTGGTATGCCACATTTTTAATCTATGCATGATGACATGGTACGAAACATTGGAGCCTGACACAAACACCTTATGCAGTGTTACCAAAGGCTGTAAAGATTAAATATACTAGGTTACCATGCCATAAGCAATAACAGATGTCTAAAGAGGTCCACGTCCACTCTTGGTTAATAGGTTGCAGAATGAAGTCTGGTACAAGTAAAGGAAATGCAATGAGGATAATAGTTTGTCACTTCGGTCCAGGTGAATCCCAGAGCTATGAATCTGTGCTTCTTTTTTTTTTTCACAGGTGATTGTAATGCATTGATAATGTGTCCACCTACGTGTTGCATTCATATTTATTCTACTTACTGTTCTTTAAAGGAAGCAGGCACTGCATGGTGCATGTCGTAACACTGACAAATATATGGCAAAGAAGCCATTTTGTATGTGGGTAAGAAAACATTGGCCCTCGTTAAGTTGTTGGTGGTATTCTGGCTGTAAATCTGTGAGAGTACCCCTAAATGGAATTACTGTTGTTGTCACTTGGTCTGGTGTATTTACTGCTGGATTACAATGGGTGGTAGCCAGAGTTAGTCTCATTTATTGGAGTCTATAGGGTTATGGGTTTTCAGCAGAATTACCACTGGCGGTAATCTCATAGATTTTACTGATTTTTTGGGCAGAAAGTTGGAGGGTTTACCTCCACTCCAAAGCCAAACTTGTAATATGACTGAGAGGTAAAAGTGGTAGTAATTTCATTACTGCCACTTTGCTGCTGCTCTGCCATACTTGTAATGAGGACCATTGTATTATTTTCCCCATGGAAAGTGTACAGTACTGTGGAAATAGGCACCAGCAATTGGTATACTCGAGTGCTCTAATGCAAGATTTATATAAAGCATTGAAGCATTGTGCAGTTGGAAAACAAAAATGGATGCCAGCAGTGTAGTGCAGTAGGGTATTAATTAGTGGTGTTATGCAATCTGGCAATAACACCACCACATGTGGTCAGTAGTTGGCTTTGTGCAGTTTTGCACACGAAATATACCTGCAGGCAAGCTACCATTGGGTCACTTTTGTCCAGGTTAAGGATGGAGATAGGAATGTGTGCTTCTTTCTATTTCACAGGCTTTGGAGCCAGCATAATGAATTCACTACGGCATGCCCCTAATAGATAGAAATACGCCCGTGGGCACCAAGGCTGGATGTATCAGAATGTACTACCGCTAAGAAGTCTGGCCTAAGTATTGGAAGTACAGACAATCTAAATGTGTAACTTTGTTATTTTTGACACAGTGAAACATTGTGTGAATCTTTGCTTCATTATTTGTCACGGGCGTTTGCATCAGCCTGTTTGTTGTTTCTTTTTAATACAGCCAGGTCTAGAAATTATACCCTCTTTGTGTTACTGTATAAAACAGATTTAAAAATCACACACAGGCAGGTGGTTGTGCTAAAACAAACACGATTCTAAATGCATCTGTTGCTATTTACAAGTATTTCATGGTGCACAAGTGTTTATGCATATACGATGGTTAGTACACACACATTTATGTCACCGAAAACAAAAACGGACTCCTCAAATATTTGATTTGCTGTTCACATTTGGCCAAATAACTATCAATCGCTCTGCCAAGCAGGAGCATAGGAGGGGGTGCAATTGAAAGCCAGGGCGTTTGCTATAGACACATCCCATGTTAACCCAAACCAAATTGTATATTTAGTGGCAGTAAAAACAAAGTATGCCAGTAGTACATAGTTACTCTCCAAAATGGTTATTCACATACTGCACACTCTTTAAGGACAATTAGAAACAAATGCATGTTTCGAGCTGGTCATTTATTTACTCATGACAGCACCTTCGCCAGTGTAGACCATCATTACACATTATGCATATTAACACTAATCTCCTTCAAGCACACAACGAATAGCATGTGGTTGACTGTACAGGGATTCTTACCAGCTCAGTTTGAAATCAGTCACTTGGGCAGGCCAACTTGCAAACTCCAAAGATCAGTACTTTGGCCATCTAAGTAGGGAATCGTATGCCTGCTAAATGACAGGACACCGATTTGCAAAGTCTCAAGAAAGCAATTTTAACGCTTGCAGTTTGCCCTCGTCTTTGGGACAGTGTTGATTAAAGAAAACACTGTGAGCCCTTTTGCCCTACATCCTTTACTCAGAAAAGCGAGGATGATATTTCCTCATCTAGTCACTAAATCTTGAAAATGAGGTGAGACTTGAATACCCACAACCTCTTTGGTTGATTAGCTCCTACCTCAATGTCAATTGAAAATATCTGGAAGAAATATATGCATTTAAAATAGAAGGAATCTTGTTACAGATACAATTAATTCTGTATTCAAATGAAACTCTCAATAGTGGGAAACAGTAATGGCTGATCTTTTCACAAACACCCTTTTGCTGAAGGGAGTCATGGTTGGTCAGTAATATTACGCACATTTAAAAAAGACCAGCATTTTCAAAGTCAATTTGCACAGCCAGTACGATTGGCTTTGCCAATGCTTGTTTTCTACCGGTCCTGGTGCAGGCATTTGCCCCCAGATTGGCTGCCTTATTTCCAATAGCCACATTGCTTCTGTCTAATAGGTGCCTGCTCCCTTCACCATTGCATAGATTCTGCCATTGTGGTTCTATTGCATTCTCCCACAGGACAATGAATGAATGATGATTTATATTGTCGTGGGAGGATAGCTCAGCCGCAACGTGCTCGCCTTGGAAGCAAGACGACCCCAGGCAACACAGGTTCAATCCCCGGGTCTGCGCTTAGAAACCACCGGGTATTAAGCACGTTATAAATAGCCTATCATTTCATATATTGATTTGGGCAAGCCCATATTTTTCAAAAATTACAGGAAACAAATTGGAACATACAAGGATGGATTGTGAGCACTTAGATGATTAGAAAAACCGAGGCAGACATAGGGACATTCTTATGGATTCTGTGAGGGGTTTCAAAGCAGCACATAGTTACACTGGGGTTAGACATAAAAATAGAAAATGTGAAGTCTTTTTAGGCAAGTAGGTTCAGGGGATCTAGCAAATGAGTATGCAAATAGTCAACTGGCTGATTGTTACGGTCCTAAGAGGATAGCTCCTGGGCTAAACATTAAAGGTGTTTCGCAGGTGGCTTTGCTGGTGGCTTCATGAGAGCTTGCCAAACAGAAGATTACGGCTCCCAAGATGCCTCGCAATAGTGACATCACTTACCTGCATCCCCAGAGAGACAGTGCTTCCCAATAAACCTTTTTGGATTGAGCAGTGCTTTGATGTCTTTTGATCTTTTTCAGAGACCTGGCCTGCCTTTGGTTTCCCCTGCATTGCTTTGATACTTGATTCCTTTCAGAACTCTGCACTTCTACTTAGGCCTGGCTTGTTTTCATGGACACTGCCTTTGGATTTGCGCTTGCACCTTTGATTCTAGGAACTTCCGGTTTCCAGCTTTATTGTCTTTCTAAGTTTGGCCATCTCTGAACCGTTTGGGTCAGGCCTATTCGGACTACTGTTTTTTTCCATCTTTTTCCTGTTGTAGGGAATGGAAACCTGGTCTATGGACTTTGTTTCCTCACTAGTTAAGGTTCCTTTTTGACATACCCAGTTTTGTACCAAGACTAAGGTAAGATGGTGATCTGAGGGAGGAAGTGCAGAATTACTATCATTGGTTAGAAGTGTCTTGCAACCATAGTATGTTATTTCTTTCCAGCTTAACCAGCAATCTTGCAGGCATTCCTCTTCCATTTTGTCCTATCCCTCCACAGAAGTAGTTTATATTGGACTTGTTTGGTGGAGTCGGGAGGAAAGCCTACCCACTTCAGCGGCCTCTTCGGTTCAGTAACCCAATCACTGAGATTTTGGAAATGATTTGGAATGTGGAACTCAAGACATTGATAATAGGTAAGCAAAGTATATCTCAAAATGTGGTACGTAGTCACTATGGGTACCTGATTGATGTCCACTATTAAATGTTAGGAGATACAAATTATGTATTTTAATATGAAGTAGCAAGTAATTAATGTTAAACAGTGTGACACGGTCAGGGGTGTTTTTAACCCTTCCTAGCCTTTGATAGGTGGCCTACCAATGTGTATGCCACAGCCAGGTTTGCGTCAGAAGTGGCGGTGTGAGAGTTGATGCCCCTGGATGTGCTTTGTTTAACTGCTAGTATGACTGTCTCCTCCACAATCCATGTCATCTTCGTTTTTGGCCAGTGTCCTTGTGTGGCTGTTTCAGAATCAAAATCCCAGAATGCACCTGGGTGCAACCAAGAAAACCTGCACTGGAACCAGGAGAGTGGAATTAAGACTGAAAATAAAATGGACTGGGATTTCCCTGATCAGAATGGATGAGACTCCCAACACTTGGCCCACCAACCCCAGACAGACCCCAGAGACTTGGTGCAGCAACAAAACATGAATTGGTAGTGAGGAGGGATGGAAGTGGAGCAGGGGCAGACAGACATGGCCAGTGGAGTATGAGAGACAAAACATGGGACTGAAACAGCCCTTCTAGACCTTAAGAATCAGCTACATGATGCAAACAACATGAGCAACGTCTCCCTTCTCCTACTGCTTGCCTCTCAGTGGCCTTTGACCATATTGACCACCAGATGTCCTGCCACCCCCTCACATCCTCAGCCCACTTTTCACCTAACACTGCCAAATAGGTTGCCTCATTCCTGGCAGACAGATCCTCTCGATTCTTTGCAGGTGATGCTGCTGCTAGACCCATGTCTATTCCCTGTGAAGCACCCGAAGGATCATGTGTCTCTCCCACACTCTACAATGTGTATACAAAACCACTGTTCGACAATCTTAACTCACTAGGAATTTCATATACTAACTATGCTGATGACATGCAAATTCTTATCCCTCTCTCCGGTGACCACACTCAAGATACTCTCAGAGTGAACACAATCTGTGATGCAATCCAATCCTGCATGGCCACACAAAGCCTCTGTCTCAATGATGAAAAAGCAGAGCTTCTCCTATTGGCCCCCCGGCCCCCGGTGAAATGAAACAAGGCTTACAAAGCATTCATCATCGATGGTCTCAACATCTCTGTCGCCACCTCCATAAAACTCTGGCCGTGTACCTAGACTCTTCTCTAAGCATTACTCAGGATCCAAACTTCATTATTGTAACTCACTACTATGTAGCACATCTGAAGAAAACATGAACAAGTTACAAATAATATAAAACAATGCCCTTCAGGCTGAGCTAGACATTGGCAAGCACAACCACATCTTGGAGGCCAGGACGTCGCCCATTGGTGTACGTTTAAGGACAGAATTGAGTTTAAGATCCTGTCCATCACCCATCGCTGCCTGTCTAACAATGCCCCACATACGTTTTGCAAAACCTCAAGTAACACACCTCAACAAGGCCTCTAAGAAAAGCCCACAAACATCACCTCATGGCACCCAGTTTTTCTCGCAAAAGGTTGGGTTGATCTAGCTTCCCTTTCCTCACCTCCATCCTGTGAAACAACCTCCCACCTACAACACCTTCAGAAAAAACTCAAAACCCAATTCTTCAATTAACTTGTCCCCCCTTGCCCTGTTTTCCCCTCCTTTCTGTTAGCAGCTATTGTTGCCCCATTGTAACTAGCGCCTAGATACCCAGGACTTTGTGTGCTTGTAAAAATGTTTAAATAAATATCTTCCCCAAACCCAGTTGAAAACAAAACACATGAAGAAAACCATGAGAGAAGTGAGCAGCCCAAGCACATGGCTGACACCAGTACAATAGAGATTGAAAAGAAGGTGGGCTAGAAACCTTCTTGAAGACTTTAAGGTGAAGTACCAACAGGCAGATATTGGGCAAGTGTGGCATGTGACCAGGGGACCAATGGGTGCTAAAAAAGTCTTAGAAGAGGAAAGGATGGGATATAAATAGCCAGCAAGCACAGAGGAGATTGAAAGGTGTTCTCTCAGATCAGGTGGAGCAGTGGTGATCCAAGAGACCAGGCAAACAGTGGAGAGGAGTGCGGAGGAGACTGTGGCTGAATTCTGAGAGAGGGTAGCTAAGGTTTTGTGTGTAGAAGAGAGTGGGGCCAGTTGGGGTAAGTTTGGTGACGGGTTACACAAGGTGAGAGGAAAGAAAAATAGAGAGAGTGGGAGAAAAGTGTAGGGGTTTTTAGAAAGGTGCTAGATTGAGTGTAAGTGAGATAGTGTATTCTAAGAGAGTGGTCAGAAAGTGAAAGATGGTAGCGAGAGTTATAGTGGGGAGAGCGGGGAGAAAAAATAGCAAGGGAGTGGGGAGAGGCAGCAGAGACATTGTGGTAACATCAGGAGACAAACACATAGACATATCTATATTAAAATGCCATTTGTTTTACTGTGAAGTCGAAAATCTTGCATGTAAAACAACAAACCTTTTGTATTTTTAATGCCGAGGGAGCCTCCCTATACATTCACCTACTTTAGTAAATACCCTTACCCTACCCCATCTATTTGTTTGGGGAAATTGTTATTTTCCATGCAAGGGGTGGGAGAGTATTGAGAGAAAGAGAAAAGGGAGAAGCAAAGTGAAGTAGAAAGGGAGAGGGAGAGAAGGGCGAGAAAGGAGATAAGTGACAGGAGAAGGAGCAGGGTACATGTTGTGAGCAAGGGAAACACCGAAGATCACAGAGGGAGCACAAAGGAGTTAGAGGAAAAGGGAGTGATAATTAGACAGTTAGAATGAGGTGGAGAGACACGTGGAGAAACCCCAGTGAATCTTTACTGCAGCCAAAACTGAGGGTATCATTTAGAAATCCCCTGAGGGACATGGAGAAGGCCACAGCATTAAGGTTTTACTTCCAGATTAGAAAAGACACTGGGCCTAATTTACAAAATTGTTTCTGAATGGTGCAATCCCATTGGAACAGGCTTTGTAAACCAAGCTTATAGAACATATATGTTACTGAGCTTTAGCATATGCTGGGGGTTAGGAACACCTTAGCTAAGGTGAAGGGTGCCAGTGGGAAGGTCGAGAGATTGATAGGGAACCCCTTAATGCCTACTTTCCCAGTATTCCCAAACCAGTTGTTTTAAATTTTAGTTAAGCATTGTAAAAATACTCTAGATGGTTTAAGCTATCTGTGGCAACAGGCAAAACAGAGTTAAACTAAATGCACCATCATTCTTCTCTAAGAAATGCATGCTATGCTTTCACACTTTCCTGTAACCAGAATGTGTTTTTGCATGTGTGCTGCCATTTGAAAGAGAACATGCTTAACCCTGAAACCGACATTTTAGTGTTCCATAAGGCAATGAAAAATTGAATGTATTTTACAACTAATATGACAGATAAAGTTATACCTATTGATATATCCATATATCCTTCGTTCAACAGAATGCCTTTCTCTAAGCATTGGTTCCTTTTGATAAAGGGTCAAACCACACACAAATGAAATGCAGCTTAGATATCCACAGCACAATTCCACCTTAAATTGTACATTCAAAGTGGCCATTGAAGATACATTAGTAATTAATTTATGGAAAGTTTAGCCAGATTGGAAAACTGAATATAGATCCAGCTTCAACAACAAAACAATGATCACTTCAGAATACTTCTAGTGGAGGACACATTGATCATTCCAGATTCAGAATATTCCTATGAATCTGAAAATGTTCCTTTGGTCAATATCACATGTTCATGTAGAACATTGTTTGAAAAATGAATATTTCAATTCAAATTGGTTCCTAAATGCTGAGAGGGGCGAGTTTCAGCAATGACACCCCTTATGATGTATCAACTTCAATTAAACATTCAAAGTCAACTTCAATTAAACATTCAAAGTCAACTTCAATTAAACATTCAAAGTAAGCTGACTGTCTAGTATTGTGTGTAAATGAAGGTGACAGACAAATCTGAGAAACAGCCCACTCCAGAATTAGGTGTTGCAAAGATGCTATGATGGATGGGAAACCTTACTTATTAAAAGTCTAACTCTACCAAAAATTGGGACTGAGTAGATTTTCTCACAGCCTGTGACGTATGCCCAAATTGTCTGATAACTACATTTGCAGAAGGGACAGAGGCCCATGCCCGGACGGATTTACTAGGTGAGTCAGAAAGGGAGCAGAGCAAACTTCCAATCATCCTATGGGGTTGAGGATACCCAATGAACTGAGAACTTGCGCACACCCAATTTCAATCAGTGGGCAATGCCATAACCTGAGAGAGTCCCTCGGAAATCCCCAAGTATTGGCGGTATAGATATCAGAGGATTAAAAAGGGTTGAGTGGTCAAAAATATGTTTTAAGACTCTAGTCCTTATCACAAGTTTAGCGGTGTAGGCAACATTTGCTGATAATTCTGTTACTGCTACTTATTTGGCAGTAACCGAATACTGTCACATTCACTTCACTGCAAAACTATGAGTTTGGCCTTGAAGTGGAGGATTTTCATTCAGCACGAGGATGGAGGTAAATCCGCCACTGTAATGACATAAAATCACTGGATTTACCCCAGAACTTCATTTGGGGGGCTCCAGGGGACCCATCTTGGACCCCTGAGCTCTCCCTTGCTACCTCTGTGGTCTCCCTTGCTAACCCTAAAAAAAAATAAAAAAATTATATATATATATATATATATATATATATATATATATATATATATATATATATATATAAATATATATATATTACATGGGCATTACATTTAGGGTTGTAAACTGTTTTATTGTGCTGAAAATATTAGTTTCATATATTTGGTGATGAAGAATGAATTGAATAAAATGTTGCAATATAAGAAACATGCTATTTACTCTAAAAAATATAGCCCTTGCTTTTTCAAATGAAACGAAGTGATACATTTTTAAATGTTTTACTTTAAGATCAAAAGAGGTGCTCAGTCGAAGTCTGCCTTTATGGTGTTCCTATCCATAGATATATGTATATATATTTGTATGTTTCATTGTAAGTTTAATAAGTTCCCAAAATAAACTTGATGATGATGATCCTGTCCATGCAAGTTAATTCAGCAAACTGAACATTTAAGAGAGAAATGCCATATTGAATTTAAATGTAATTCGTTCACAGTAGAACTCTGAAAAGGGGTTATGGATCCATAAATGAAACTTTGTAAAAATATATAAAACATGTACTGCACTAGAATATGGAATTATGCAGGGCATATTTCTCTCTGCCAGTAATAATTTATTAATCGATTTCATGGGTATCAAAGGAGCAAATCAATCTGGGTATGTGAAGATTGTGTAGAGCAGACATGCATTTGCAGGAATTAACACATTGTATTGACTTGTGAAACCATACTTTAGAATTCATCCAATTCTGAACAGAGTGCTGCTACTACTTTAATGGGAGTATAGAATGTGGTTTGGTTTCTCCAATTAATTCCCATCAACATTACGTAAATGTCAAAGTAAAGGGCAGCAATGGCGAGTCACAGGATCTCATGGCCTGTTGTGGCAGTGTCTGTCTCTATCCATCCTCCCAAACACTAGGTTGCTCCTTTAATGCAGCCAAGTTAAGTTTCAATTTTAATCAATTGTATTTAGACAATCATAAGCACATAAAAGTAAAAAAATGTGAGCAAAATAATTAGATACAAAACAGTGTAAAATGCTTTCCCTTTGGAATAACATTTTCAGATAACACAACTTAAAATGAAACATCAATACATGGGCCTTATTCATAGACGCGTTTTATAATGGCTCAAACCCATAGGAAAATGCTCTGTAAATCAGGCCCATAATGTGTACAGTCTCCACCAACCATCGAGTTAGTAATCAGAAATCAAAATTGCAGATACGTATAATTCAGAGAAATAAATCCTGTCACTAAAATAAATGTATATAAACCTAGTTCAATTGATCTTATTCTGCCCTGCAATTGCCCTTCACAAGGCTTTTCCTTAGACCCAAAGCCCTCATATACTGATCCAGTGCCCAAGATATAATGCAGTCTTGCGAGAACAGAGAATGATAAAAGGTGGCTCTGAACTGCGAGAATCCACTTTGTCCCAGCATGGGTATTATAGTTATTTTAAGTGTAAATCTGTATGCAGGGCAAAAGAAGAAAAAAAGGCCCGGGCATTCCAATGCCATTAAACAAAAACGGCACTGACCACTGTCAATCGAGGACCCTTCCAGATACACACAAATGAATAAAGTTTAATGATATTGAATCTCATTGGCACAAGATTCTTATGCTTTGCCATTTGTGGGCACCATTACAAATAGGGTTGTAGTGTACTTGGAGACAAGATTTTGGAATGTACCCTATATGCAGGTTTTTCCAGGTCTTCTCTTTCTTGGCACGTGTTACATAAGAGTGCCTTCACCTTCCCTTCGGAGGCTTTATCTAGTAACTGAGGCTTCTCAAGGTGCCGATTGACTTAAAACCTATTTCCACATGGGATATCAACAGTATTTTACTCCTCCGCCCCCATGCTGCAGGATATCTGAGATTATTTCTCTTGAAAGGGTATCATGTGGATTAACCCAAGTGGACACCCGAAACAATGTAGGAGCCATTGATCAATGATCCTTGATGAAGCCTAAAGCGAATTCATTATGGATTGATAATGTTGGGGCTCCCTGGGGTAACAATAACATTCTAAAAAAATGTGTTTTCAATCATTTGTAGTTTATAAAATGACTCTGCCCTCCACATTTCATCTCAATATACCCTGATCCCATGGGCCATAGCTCGTGTGAAGGCATCATGGACTAAGACACAGGCAACAGATTAAACTTTCTAGGAAAAGTTGTATTTACTTCAAAAGTCAGGATGGTGTAAGGCCTAACTTGCCCTATGTTGAGGTGAGTTTTCTCTACCTAAAATAAACTCATGTTAGTGAGTTCAAATGAAAAGTCTGATGTGTCAAAAACCTATATTTGCCCTCACAACTAAATCTATACAATGTGTAGGGATGTCAGCAAAACAAGTAATAGTTTTCAAAAGTAAAGTTGTGAGCTTCTTCCAGATTGTTTGGATTTCTATCAACTTCTCCTTCCACTGCTTCAAAATGGTTTCACAAACACCTTGGGGTTTCTTTCTTCAAGATGTCAGCACAGTTCAAAAGTTCCTCTAAAAGGTCTTGGGGTCTCCCTTCCCCAAGGGCTCAACACAGTTAAAAAAGTCCCAGGGGATCCTTTCTCAAGACACCAACTTTTCCAGCTTGTAAAACCCAAAAGTCAGTTAAAATACTCTGGATTTCAAAATAATATAATGTCACCTTCTGGTTCACTGCCACTGGGGCTACTCAGTCTAGGTGTAGTTATTGGACCACCCGGGCTACCCATAACAGGCCACGCAACCGATAGCCCTGCTTTTCTTGACTTTTCTCAAGCAGGGGTTACTGAGTCTACGCATAGTTCTCGGCACACACGGTCCACCCATTACATGCTACACAACCGATAACCCTGTGCACGTTGCTGTACTTTTGCATTCTCCAGGCTCTGGCCAAGACAGGCTGTGTGCTCTCAACCTGTATCTTGAATCAATATGTATTTCACATTCTCCTTGGCAGTCTTTTTGGCTTTGCTACAACTTGTATTTCATACAATTTGCTCTGTTATATTTTAGGACTTCTACCACTATTCTTGGCAGTCTCTTTGGCCATGCCACAACTTGCTTTCACTTCATCTTGCTTTCACTTCATTCATAAATGCTCCTGATGGTTTAGCACTTGTTTCGCTCTGTTGCCATTTTCAAAACACACTTAACATATCCTTTACTAGGTTCGATATTCAATGGAGCTTGTTGCACCCTTCAAAAGTATTTATTATTCTTGATAGCTTGTGTGTTACTCACAGGAATCTCCTTTGACCTTCCATAACAGATGCAATATGTTTTAGTCTATTCGGCAGTGTGGTACGTCGGTTTCCCAGCCCCTGTGTGCCACGGTATGAGTGTTCACTTTTATGCGCTTACCGTTAAGCGTTCGCCCCTCTAGGCTTCTCGATTTGCTCTTCGTTCCTCCACCTTCCTGCAGGATCTCCAGCGAGCTACACTCACAACTTTCAGCAGTTCACAGCCCTGCTCTTTTACGGTGGGAGCTGTTGAGAGCCACTCTCACTCTCTTGGTGGCTGGCACACTCTCAGAGACATTGTTGCCCCACAGCCTTGTTTGTGGTCACCAGGGAGGAATGATTCCAGGATCCCCGACCCTCTCACGGCCAGTCTTGGCCCCAGCATCTCCTTCATGCTCCTGCTTAGTCTGGCTTCCCCTCCAGGCGATCCTCTCCAGCCTGTTTCAACTTTACACGACAGCTCCATCTCAGCATGCTGTCTCTCCCTCTCACCTTTATACACCTGAAGCTTGTTAACAGTCTGCAGGTGCAAGTCCCTAAATTAATTGCCTGGCCTTGTTGAAGCTAATTAGTGGGACATGCCTGGCTATTTTAGTTGAACTCAAAAGCCCTCTTCCTTGTCTCAGTGCTAAAGTGGTGTGAATGCAGGAGGGTGTGTGTATAAATCCTATTTGTTTCTTTCTCGTCTAAGTCTTTAGATGACAGGATTTAGGGGCATTTTGGTCAGAATAAAGAGTCAAGAATGGACAATAGCCTAAAAAGGCAGGGGGGATGTTAGGTTTACTTTTACGGGTTACTTTATGTCTCACCCAAAGACGTCCTCTCACCACTCCCCAAGTTCCCTCCACTCAGGTGATCCTCTCCTGCATATCCACCCCAGAGTCGGACTTCAAAAACGGTGGCCTTAACCTGGCCATCCGAGCAGAAGATGCTGGGGGAATGGAGGTGAGGACACCTTCAGGTCCCTCACAATCTATATACTTTATTCATTAGCGACAGAGGATGGGACATTATAAAATTGGCAAAATTAAATACTGTAACTGTGGCCTGTGTCATTTTAACTGATTGTTTCTCTATATAAGCTATGCCACCACCCCCAATGAGAAGTGTATCCTAAGGTAGTCAAAGTCGTTTCTAAATGGGCTCCAGTCACTCTGTAAACATAGGCCTGATTGCGATCACCAATATGCATGATTTTTTTTCATTCACTTTCACTTTCCTTCCTGACACACATACTCATCTAATAACAACTTTAATGCCCTAGGCATCCTGGACATATGCCAGGAGTGGCACTCTTCTTTTCCCCAACCTTGGGACATAAGGGAGTAGACTGTTGCAGTTTGGTTTGTACCTTGTTTATATGCAAGATAAAAAGAATTGTAGCCAGCACACAGTCCTGCCGTAAACCTCTTGTTGGCCTCCCTTTGACTCTTGTTGACTCGAACGGTCAACAACACATTTCATGTCAGAATATAGCAATACTGTAAGTTTCAATAACGCGGCCGGGATACCCACATCTGCTAGGATGGACCACAGCTGTTCTCTGTCGACCAGGTCAAAGGGAAATGACTTACCTGAGTAAGTAGCCGGCTGAAAACATACCTATTTGAGTAAACGCATGCCAACCATTTAATTTCGTGCTTTCCATGACCTCCACTGTTCCCTGTTGATTTTTTCTTCTGTGTGTTTCATGTATTGTTGGCGCCCCCATGCCTCTGGGCTTTGTCTTGTGCATGTTATAAATAAGAAAAAGCAGATAGTGTAGGCCAGCCTTGCAAGAGGGAGCCAATCTGCCGGGAAGGAGGTGAAGGATCTGCAAGGGGTCAGGGAATGGAAATGGGGCCTCACTGAACTTAATACTGAAGCCAAATGAGCCCTAAGAAGAGCCTAAGAAGTGCCATACACCCACGCTACATTTACAGCAGCACGTCACCTATTATATTAGAAGGACACAAGGCAAAGGAGACAGGGAAAAGGACAGCCGAGAAGATGGTCTCCGCCTCCGCCACCTCACTCACCAAAGCAGACTTTGAAGAGGACTTGAAGTGGTTGAAGGTAGACATTACAATGCTGGAGTAAGATAAGTTAGCCAGTCTGAAAGGGGACCTGTTGGCGGCCACCACAGAGAATAAAATGGAAATTGAACTTCTGGTATCAAGGTCGGTGGAGGTTGAGAAAGAAATTTACATTACAAGTCAAAAGAAACCATTGATAGCCAAAGAGATCGACAACCATGCGCGGACGGTGAAATGGCTCAAAGATAAGGCAGAGGACCTAGAGAACAGATGCCAGAGAGAAAGAATATATGGATCACAGACTTGAACATAAGAGGTTGTTGACTTCACAAGAAATGAGAGTGATGCACTGAGAAGGATGATCAGAAAGGAGAATGCATAGACCTTATGGAAACTAATGATGAAATAAAGAATGGAGTAAACTTTATGTGCAAAATGAAGGTTGCACGTGCGATGAACACATGAACACTGGCTTCATAACTGTACTGATGCTGTAACGCAAGGAGACTAAGCAATAATGAAAGCTGGCTATATGTAGTGAATAGACTATAGGCGGTGCCACCAATATATATATATATATATATATATATATATATATATATATTACATGGACGCAGTAGCGTCCATGTAGTTATGGTTAAGTTGGTGTTTCCATAGGAAGAGCATTTTTTGGGTGGCTTATAACTTTGCTCCCTCTGGACGAACCCTCACCAAACTTTGCAATAATAGTATATGGCGAATTCTGAATGATTTTGCAAAGTTTGGAGAGGTTTGGTCCAGTGGGGGCAAACCTATAGGTGGGGTCCCAAAACTTTAGTTTTTTCCCATAGACATAATGGGAAAAAACTTTGCGCACGCCTACAGCCCAAACCGCTTGACGGATTTACACCAAATTTGCGGCAGGAGCTGGGGCTTGGTCCCGAAAGCGTGATTTTGCAAATTTGGTGTAAATCCGTCCAGTAGTTTTTTTTAACATGACCAAAATGTAAGGCAAAAAAATTAGTGATATCTCTGTTCGCTTCGCGGACATCCGACTTGTTCGCTGATTGGACAGCATGGGGCGTGGAGCGCGTCAGATTTTTGGTGGCGCCCGACATCTTGCATTCGCGGACGACCGCGGACAGTGAGGTGAAACTTGGTTTAAAAATTGTATTTAGTGGAGTGTGTTGGTGTGTAAGAGTGTTTGGGGAGGGTGGGGTAGTATGAGATAGGTGCAATGTTGTATTTTTTTTATGTGCTAGACGCTTTTGTTGTGTTCGATTTGTCTGCGGACAACACAGCTGTTCTGAAATGTTCGTAAATAAGCAGAATGGATTCGGTGTCAAGTTGAAAGAGTTCTAGGAAGACTTGTGGGGTCCTGGAATGTTCGCAGGGGGTGTCCTGAAGACGTTGTCTGTATTGTTCGTTGTCAAGCTGAAAGTGTTCTAAGAACACTCGTGGTGTCCTGAGATGTTCATACATAAAGAAAATGGGGGTGTCCTGAGGACGCTGTCCGTATCGTCCTCTGGCAAGTTGAATGTGTTCTAGGAACTTCCTTGTGTCCGCGGACATTAAAATGGTTGCAATGCTTGAATCTATGGGTGTGATATGCTGCAGTGGTTGTGGCCAGGGTATACAATGTTGGGTGCATGGCCATTTGGCCATGCACCCAAGACTCTATGCCCTGGCCACAACCACTGCAGCATATCACACTCATATGCCATGCACCCAAGAGTCTATGCTCTGGCCACAAGCACCGCAGCATATCACACTCATAGTGGCTTATAATTTTGGGTCAAAAACAAATTTATAAGCAACAGTGTTATAAGCCAGTATGGGTGTGATATGCTGCGATTGTTGTATTTATTATGTTATACTTACTATTTGGTTTAGTAATGGGAGCCCATGTTTTTCTTGTTCATTTCTGTGATAAAAGAAAATAGCATGTTAGTATTAGTATTTTATAAAGACTTATTACATTGTACAATCAACAGTTTCTTCTTTTTTTTACCCTCATATTTAGTAGATGACAAACCAGAGTACTGTGCAATTTGCTCAGTTTCTGTGTTTGTTGCTTGGGAGAAAAAAAATCCATGCTGGATTTAAAAAAAATACTTTTTGTGTTATGCTACAGTTTATTTGTTTGTTTGTTTTCAGTTTTTACCTGTTGTTTCTGGCTAATGCTTTATACATTGGATTGTTCCAGTTTTTGGGAGCAGTAAGATATTAGGTATTTGTTTGGATATTGTAAAATTTTGGAGCAGTTAGATACCAGTAGGCGTATTCTAACTGTTTATTTTTTTATATAATTTCGTGGTATTTATTTATCTGTTTGGATATTTCTAAATTTTGGGACAGTTAGATACCAATTGGCGTATTCTAACTGTCTGTTTTTTTTCTCTATTTGAGTGGTATTAATTTATCTGATTAGTTGTTGTAGCATCTTTGGGCAGTTAGATAGCTTTTGGAATATTGTGACAGTTTATATTTTTTTACTACAAGTGTACTTAAGGTTTAAGTACAGTTTAGTTATCAATTTTTGGTTTTAAGAACATAAATACGCGTTTGTAAGATTTGCTGGTAATCTCTGCTTTAGAGTAATGGTACTATCATTACATTCCAACCATCCACATTTCTTTTTTATATATGCAGTGTAGAGCCCTGAATTGGTTGTGGCTCCTGCATGGTAGATTATACCTATTGTTGTGAAAGTTCTCCTACCAAGTGATATTTGACCATGTGTGAATCCAGTCAGCTTGCAGTTGTTTTAGGTACAATCTGCATTGTAACGTAGAAGCATTAGTATTACGTATTTACTATGTGTTTGTATTACTAACGTGGAACGATTATCTGAATTGCAGGTCGAACATAATGTACCATGGTTTGCATTTTGTACAAGTTGCTGAAATGGAACAGATTCACAATTAGGTATTGATATATACACAAAGCGTTCATTGGGGATTTGTTCTTGTGTCACATTGTTGCAGAGAGTGCACGTATGTTTCCACATGTATGAAATCTGGAAGATTTCATTTATAGGCATGTTTTTGTTTTCTAGTACTAATAGTAAGTACATTAGAAATTCTTGTGGATCTTCCTGTGAGTTTATAGTGAATTTCACCATTCCAGCACAGTAGTCCAATTGTTGTCTTATTCCATAAACACTATACGGGTTGTCAGGATTGTTTGCTGTGTTTCTGTGAAGTACTAACATTTGCAAACACAATGGGTCTGTACTGTGTAAGTAAATGTTCTCAACAATTGGTGGTAATTGAAATAGAATATTCATTGCTACATTTGCGTAGCAACTTACACCAACTATATTCGAGAGTTTAAATGGACCAGGTAGTTCTGTATCTGGCTGCTTTTTTTGGAGTGTGTCTTCCTTCTTTGAAGAAGTACCTGGTTTACTTTCCCTAATTGATTCTTTTTTGCTTGCGGCACTTGATGAAGTATTACTTTCTTTTACTCTCTTTGGAGGATTTGCAGTGACATCCTGTTGCTTTTCTGTTTGATTTATTTTTCTTTTATAATGTTTTACTTTTTGTGGAACAGAATATGTGTTTATGTGTTTAGATGGGGAGTGTATAGTGAACAAAGTCTATTGTATTCTAAAATGCAAGGAATATCAGCGTTTATTTTACTTGCTTCAAAGTTGATTAGAAATAGACCGTCAAGTGTACGTAAGCGTGATAGTGCTACGTAGCTCATGCCTTCTTTAAAGACTGTGTTACCAATGTCTATCATTGCATTGTCTAGGGTAAGACCTTGTGATTTATGAATGGTGACTGCATATGCAAGAGTTTGAGAAAATTGTTCTCTGCATACATACATGTCTTTGAAGAGAAGGAATCGAGCTGTTGAGCGTCCTATTCTTTTTACTTCTGAAAGTTTGTCAAAGTGAGATCTGCAGATTGGTGCATGTTTTCTGTTAATTCTCTGTATTGGAAATGTTGCCAAAGGTTGACATTTACTATGCTGCCAACAGTTTTACGGCAGAGTTTGTGTCCTAATGTTTCAAAATTAGGCTCACCTTTTACTGGTGTCAATTGAAGATCTCCGAAAACAATAATGTGTTTTCCTGCAAAGAGCTCTTCATAGTTTGTTTTGAGTACTTCTTGTAATCTGAGGTGAATCAAAGCCAACATTAGGTTGGACACCATGCTCACTTCATCTATTAGTAGCATTTTCATGTGTTTCAATACTCTGCGTAGTTCCATTGCAGCTTCTGCAGAAAGTTTGTAATAATCTCATTTGTTTTGGTGTTCTACTGGCAGGAGTAGTAATCGGTGTAAAGTGACACCACCTATGTTGTAGGCAGCTAAACCTCTGGGGGCACTGACAACAGCTGACAGTTTGTTGTTTGTCAATTGTTGAAGGAATGATTCAATGATTTTGATTTTGATTAGGAATGTTTTGCCAGAACCAGCTTCAACACTGACATACAATAGTATAGGTTTGTAATTTTGACAGGTGCATTCTTTGTTTTCATGTTGTACACCATGTGCAATTTATTTTGTTACTTCTTGAAAAATGCTATGTTGCTCATTGTTTAGCTTTGATTGTAGTATAGTTAAGTCTTCTTTATCTTCATACTGACACATGCAGGCCGATTCATGGAATAATTAGCGCGGCGCAAGTGGCCAAAAACGTACGATTCGCAGTGCAAGTGCGAAAATTGCACGAAAAGCAGCGCACATCGATTCATGGAAGGCCGTGCGCGAGAAAACCATCGGATGTGCGCTGAAAAAGTGCGCGGCGCACGTTGTCGCACAGGCCATCTAACGGCGTGTACCAGGTCACAGCGAAAATCGCACAGGCCACAGCGAAAATCGCACGTAGCGCGGCGCACACAACAAAAGTAGGCGGAACACGGGGCGTAACACTCGGAATGGGGAACAACTTGCCAAAATGTGGGTGTCACGGGGGAAGTACAGGGTGCAAGTGCGCGGAACGCCCACACGCTCGCCTACAACACGTATTCATGGAATGGAATAGGGCAAAAAAGCGCACGGTCAAACCAGCGCACAGGCACAACCACGACTGCCACAAGAAAGCAGGCGGTAGCGCCTCAGCGCCTGTAATAAATGTGCGCCAAAAGGTGCGCCAACAAATAGCACCTATATACAGCCATGATGAATAACCTATACAGTGGCACTCCAGGACAAATGACGTGCAAAGGGGTACCCACAAACACGGACACCCGCTGACTGAAAAATAACGTGTGCGTGTATTCCGGGGTGCGCGGGAACTTTCACATGCGATTTGGCTGGGTACGTGGATCTCAGGGGTGCGCGGGAAGTCCCACACGCGATTTGGCTGGGTACGTGGATCTCAGGGGTGCGCGGGAAGTTCCACACGCGATTTGGCGGGGTACGTGCGCGGGAATTCACACACGCGACTTGGCTGGGTACGTGGATCTCAGGGGTGCGCGGGAAGTCTCACACGCGATTTGGCAGGGTATGTGGATTTCAGGGGTGCGTGGGAAGTCCCACACGCGATTTGGCTGGGTACGTGGATCTCAGGGGTGCGCGGGAAGTCTCACACACGATTTAGCAGGGTACGTGGATTTCAGGGGTGCGCGGGAAGTTCCACATGCGATTTGGCCGGGTACGTGCGTGGGAATTTACACACGCGATTTGGCTGGGTACGTGGATCTCAGGGGTGCGCGGGAAGTCCCACACGCGATTTGGCTGGGTACGTGGATCTCAGGGGTGCGCGGGAAGTCTCACACGCGATTTGGCAGGGTACCTGGATTTCAGGGGTGCGCTGGAAGTTCCTCACACGATTTGGCCGGGTACGTGCGCGGGAATTTACACACACGATTTGGCTGGGTACGTGGATCTCAGGGGTGCGCGGGAAGTCTCACACGCGATTTGGCAGGGTACGTGGATTTCAGGGGTGCGCGGGAAGTCCCACACGCGATTTGGCTGGGTACGTGGATCTCAGGGGTGCGCGGGAAGTCTCACACGCGATTTGGCAGGGTACGTGGATTTCAGGGGTGTGCGGGAAGTTCCACACGCGATTTGGCCGGGTACGTGCGCAGGAATTTACACACGCGATTTCCCTGGGTACGTGGATCTCAGGAGTGCGGGGGAAGTCTCACACGCGATTTGGCAGGGTACGTGCACGGGAATTCACACACGCGACTTGGCTGAGTACGTGGATCTCAGGGGTGCGCGGGAAGTCCCACACGCAATTTGGCAGGGTACATGGATTTCAGGGGTGCGCAGGAAGTTACACAAGCGATTTGGCCGGGTACGTGCGCAGGAATTTACACACGCGATTTGGCTGGGTACGTGGATCACAGGGGTGCGCGGGAAGTCTCACACGCGATTTGGCTGGGTACGTGTATTTCAGGGGTACGCGGGAAATTCTACACGCGATTTGGATGTGTGCTCCCAGGTATTCCATGTACACCCTCCATGGCCCCTGCAGGCAGCCCACACCACAGGGGACTACCCTGCACACCTGCTCATGTCACCCAGCACCCCCACCCCCCAGCAGTGCAGGGGCAGCCTCCAACAGGCCCCCACTCATGGCCCCTATCACCCCCACCCCCCAGCAGTGCAGGGGCAGCCTCCACCAGGCCCCCACCCATGTCTCCCACCACCCCCACCCCCCAGCCACCATGGGCATCCCCCACCAGGCCCCCACTCATGTCCCCCTGCACCCCCACCCCCCAGCATCCAGGGGCACCCTCCACCAGGCCCCCACTCATGGCCCCTATCATCCCCACCCCCCAGCCACCATGGGCATCCCCCACCAGGCCCCCACTCATGTCTCCCACCACCCCCACCCCCCAACCACCATGGGCAGCCCCCACCAGGACCCCACTCATGTCTCCCACCACCCCCACCCCCAGCCACCAGGGGCATCCCCCACCAGGCCCCCACTCATGTCTACCACCACCCCCACCCCCCCAGCCACCATGGGCAGCCCCCACTCATGTCTCCTACCTCCCCCACCCCCCAGCCACCATGGGCATCCCCCACCAGGCCCCCACTCATGTCTCCCACCCACCCCCACCCCCCAGCAGTGTGGGGCACCCTCCACCAGGCCCCCACTCATGTCTCCCACCACCCCCAGCCACCATGGGCATCCCCCACCAGGCCCCCACTCATGTCTCCCACCACCCCCACCCCCCAGCAGTGCAGGGGCAGCACCACCAGGCCCCCACTCATGTCCAACTCATGTCTCCCACCACCCCCACCCCCCCCAGCCACCATGGGCATCCCCCATCAGGCCCCCACTCATGTCTCCCACCACCCCCACCCTCCAGCCACCATGGGCAGCCCCCACCAGGCCCTCACTCATGTCTCCCACCACCCCCACCCCCCCAGCAGTGTGGGGCACCCTCCACCAGGCCACCACCCATGTCTCCCACCACCCCCACCCCCCCAGCCACCATGGGCAGCCCCCACTCATGTCTCCCACCACCCCCACCCCCCAGCAGTGCAGGGGCAGCACCACCAGGCCCCCACTCATGTCCAACTCATGTCTCCCACCACCCCCACCCCCCAGCCACCATGGGCATCCCCCACCAGGCCCCCACTCATGTCTCCCACCACCCCCACCCCCCCAGCCACCATGGGCAGCCCCCACCAGGCCCCCACTCATGTCTCCCACCACCCCCACCCCCCAGCATCCAGGGGCACCCTCCACCAGGCCCCCACTCATGTCTCCCACCACCCCCACCCCCCAGCAGTGCAGGGCCAGCACCACCAGGCCCCCACTCATGTCCCCCTGCACCCCCACCCCCCAGCAGTGCAGGGGCAGCACCACCAGGCCCCCACTCATGTCCAACTCATGTCTCCCACCACCCCAACCCCCCAAGCCACCATGGGCATCCCCCACCAGGCCCCCACCCATGTCCCCCTGCACCCCCACCCCCCAGCATCCAGGGGCACCCTCCACCATGCCCCCACTCTTGGCCCCTACCACCCCCACCCCCCAGAAGTGCAGGGGTAGCCTCCACCAGGCCCCCACCCATGTCTACCACCACCCCCAGCCACCAGCCACCATGGGCATCCCCCACCAGGCCCCCACTCATGTCCCCCTGCACCCAGGTCCTCACAATCCCCAATCATGTGCGTTATGGTCAGCCTCCACAGCCAAAAGGCCCTACCAAGTAACCCATTCACCCACATGGAAATGGAAATTACATGTTACACCCCCAATGTTCATAAAGCAAATGAACCCATGTCCGTCACACACAATGGTTGCAATTGAATGGGAAAACACCCAACATGACATGCATGAAACCAATGAGATGATACCACACAGTGAAGTATGAAAACAAATTTGTATTAAAAAAAATTGAATGCAAATGAAATGAAACAAACTACAATGGCAATGAAAAAAAGATAAGCTGCATGTCCGTCCAAAAAAATCAAAACTACAAATCCAAATCCAAAAAAATGTTGTTCAAAGTCACATTAAAAATGAAATCAATCCGAGAGAGAAAAATAAATGCAAAGACCATTGCTCCATGGAGAATAAATAAAAAATAAAAAAATAAAACAATCCAATGAAGAACTATGTACAAAACATCCAAGGGTCCATGAGCACAACTGAACAAAGGAAACCTACAAAAAACCCTAACTAAAATCCAACTATATACAAAAAGTGGAGCAGTGTCCGTCGACTCCAAATCATAAGAAGAAACAAAGGAAACCTAAAACTAAAGAACTATATACAAAGGCGGTGGGCAAGTCCAGCGGCTCACTCTGTGGTGTTCCGGGCCAGGGCATCATCAAACTCCTCGTCTATGTCCCGGAGGCGGTCCTGTTCCATGGCCCCGAGGGTCCGCAGGGACGACGCCATCTGCTCCTCCAACCCCCTGCGGATTGCCTCGAGGCACTCGGCCCGCCTCAGGGCCCTCCGCATGGAGTTCTCCGCCCTGACCATCGTGAGCCGCGCCTCTTCCGCCCGCCGCCTCTCCGCACCTATCTGCTGGCCCAACCGCAGCCACACGGAAGACACTTCCTGTCCTGGGTCCTCCTGCCCTCCGGCCGATGCCTGCCCCTCCGATGTTGATGGCCCCGAGCCATGATGCCTCCCACGTTGACTCTGCTGCTGCCTCCGAAGCAACTGCCTCTGCCAGCACAACGGCATCCAGGCTGATGGAATCCACCGACGCCGTCGTGCACGTGCCCTGCCTGATGATGCCGGCACATCCTCCATCTGCTGGGGTACAGTTGCTGTGGTGTCCACCCCTGCTGGACCTCCGACTCCCGACTGTGGCAGGGATGGGATCCCCACCGAGCTGGCTGCATTGGTCAGGGCAGGTCCACAGGGGGCCCTGGTGGCATCTGGGCCGGAAGACGGCAAGAAGAACGACCGGCGTATAGCCTCCACAGAGGAGGAGAGGGCAGCCAGATTGGCAGACACATGCAGGAAACCCCCGAACATGGAAGATCCCAATTGGGCCAAGTCGGCACGATGCTCTTCGTGATGATGTGCGTGCTCCTTCCGGGAAGCACGCACGTCATCACGAATTGCACCCGCACGCATCGCGACCCCAATCAGGACCTTCTCCATACGGACACGGGTCCCCTCGTCCGCAGGTGGAGGGGAGTCAGGTGACATGGACATCCCCTCTACCTGCGGACGGGCCTGGGACGGGGCATCCCTGCTGGTGCATGGTGGTGCACTCACAGGGTCAGGGACAGCGACATGCACAGGCCCCTCCACGGTGACCTGTGCTGCCTCCTGCCCCTGCCCATGGACTGCACCACTTGCACCAGCAGGGATGCCCCCACCAGGCCCCATGTGTGCCTCAGTGGCGGCCTCCTCCTCCTCTGTGGAAACAACCAACCTGGATGGCTCCTCACCGTCTTCCGCCGTAGCAGGCCCCTGTGGGGGCTCACCCATCCCTTCTGCTGCAGCCGTGGGGGCATCCCCGCCACCTTGCTCGACAGCGCCGTCTCCGCCCTCTTCTTCACTAGCCGCTGCGTAGAGGGAGACATAGAACACAAGCATCAGGGTACTGTTCAATGGTCCCCTAGACAGGAAGCAATAGCAGATGAGTACCACTGTCAAAGTACCCTTCCATCATGTCCCTCCACAGCACATGGGTCAGTCCAGGCAAAACACACACAGTAACAGGCATGGTGCATGCCATGGACATTTCCATACATGTCCAATGGACTCTTGAAACATACAATGATATGGAACTCACATGCATCATGGGTCATGCCTATCACATGCACACACTTCACCTCAGTCACATTCATCTGGCCTCATACACCCCAAACACAGCGGATACAAGGGTAACTAGGCTGCATCAGTGAATCTGTGCATTGTCACACACGTGTCATGCATCCATGGCATCCACAAGTCACAGACACGCAGGTCAGGCACACAGACATGGCTACCATATATGTACCCGGCATCAGCACACATCCCTCACCCCCACCCATGTCCAGGAACAGAGACTGGCATGCTCTCATGTGTAAAATCTGCATAGGGCTCCCCATTTCGCATTTAAACACATGCAACAACCATGTGGTTCACACATCACTGTTCGCACATGCATTACCATGATGTCCCTGCACACATACATGCATACATGGCCTATGTCACACATACAGGCAAGTATCAGACAACCAGCACACCGCAACATGCCCTGTCTCACACAGCAATGCTTGGACACTTACCGCTCAACTCCAGACGGGTCGCCCTCTCAAGGATCTGGGCGTGGAGCGCTGGGCGTACACGTTCCAGGACCCTCATCTGGATGGAACTCATGCGGCCCCAGCCCCCCTCCACGAGGCGCCGGGCCTTCACGAGGGTCCTGGACCTCAAGTCCTCCCAGCGCTTCTTGATCTTCTGGACGTCGCGGGTTGCCACCCCCTCCGCGTTTATGGCAACCGCACAGTCGGCCCAGATCCTCTCCCATCCTTCCTTGCTGGCACGGGACGATCCAAAGAGGGCACCATACTGCCCCAGGACATGCTCCACCAGGACACCAACTTCGGTGGCAGTGAAGCTGGTGCCCCTCTGCCCCTCTGGCCTGGGGTTGCCACTGGTGCCAGATGTGGAAGTGCCCGACATGGCAACCCCAGAGGCAGGAGTGGGTGGGCAACTGGGTCCTAGGGCTGGGCTGTGGAGCGATGTAATCCCAGTCGGGAGTCTTCTGTTCCAGCAGGGGTGGACACAGCAACTGGACCCCTGCAGATGGCTGATGTGCAGGCACCAAATGGCAGGGCACGGTGGCAGCAGGCAGGCAGGCAGGCAGCAGCAGCAGATGGCACATGGGAGGCTGCTCGGGGCACTGGGGGGCAGTAATTCGGCCTTCTGGGCAGGAGCGTGGTCTTCCGTGTGTTTTCGCGTGGCCAGCTTGATACGGAGTGATTTGGCATGTGAAAATCCTGCACGTCAGCGTGAAATTCGAGGAAAGGCCCTTAGCGCGTAAGCGCGTCAGCACGCATACGCGATTCTATTGGACCAAAGGCCCTCAGCGCGTAAGCGCGTCTGTGACGTGACCCGCACGGGTGTTTCCCTCATAGCACGTGATGACGGAGCACAAGTGGAAAGACTGCACTGAGTGTAATTGGACAAAAGTGCGCGTACACGAGATTGGCCTATGTACGTGTATTTCAGGGGTGCACGGGCACTTACACAGGCGAGTACATCAGCACACGTGTATACCGGGGTGCGCGGGAATTTCCACACGCTATTGGCCTGGGTACTGGATTTCAGGGGTACACGGGAAGTTTCACACGCTCGCCTACAACACGCGCAAAGAAACACGTACGTCAGTAGGAAGCAGGCATACGTCGACCCGCGACGCATAAATTTGCGCGCAAATAAAATAACAAGCTCAGACGCCAGGATGAATATACCATTCCTAGCAGCAGTGGCCGTGGGCTACCAAAGGAGGAGGAGGAGGATAGTCAGGGCCAGAATATTCACACCCAGAACCAGCCTTTTCGGGATGCCTGATGACCAGATGTATGGGAGGTACAGGTTTCCACCACACATAATACTGGACCTGGTGAGTGAGTGGGTGGATGACCTCACATCACCCACCCTGTGCTCCCAAGCACTCAGCCCCCTGGAGAAGGTCCTCAATGTACTGCACTTCTTAGCCACTGGATCATTTCAGCGGACAGGTGCCATAGTGGGTGGGGTGTCACAGGCCACGCAGTCACGCTGCCTACACCAGGTCTTGAACATCATCACTGCACGCCCATCAGTCCGCAGGCACATATACCTGCACAGAACACCTGCAGAAAGGCATGCTGCCACCCTGGATTTTTACGGTGTGGCACGATTCCCCAAAGTGCTAGGTGCCATCGACTGCACCCATGTGGCTCTACGTCCCCCCAGGGCATCTGAGCACATCTATAGGAACCGCAAGCACTGGCATTCCATCAACGTGCAGGTAGTATGTAATGCCAAGGGAATCATCACCTCAGTATATGCCAACTATCCCGGGTCCACCCACGACAGCTTCATTTACCGAATGTCCACCCTAAGCCGGGACCTAGAAGCTGGGCGGCATGGCGATACATGGCTGCTTGGTGAGTATGAATGCCACTGCACATGCATGCATGTCAGATACTGAGCAAGGTCACAACCCCACCAATGATACCAATCACCACCTCCACAGGGGACAGTGCCTACCCTCTCAGCCCCCACATGATGACGCCAATTCGGAACCCCACCACGCCACCCGAGGTAAGATATAACACAGCCCACATTGCAACCCGGGGCAAAGTGGAGCGCACATTCGGAGTGCTTAAGTCAAGCTTTCGCTCCCTTGACCGTTCTGGCGGGCAGCTGTTATACGCTCCCCCAGTAGTGTGCAGGATCATAGTGGCAGCATGTGTCCTGCACAACATTGCAACACGCCGGGGCCTGGCCGTGGACATGGTGGTAACCCCACATCCCCAACCACATGCACGGCCGCTGCGCATGGGAGGGGAAAGGGCACGGGGGGAGGCAGCCCGTACACAGCTAGTGGCTAATTACTTCACATAGAAATCACACCCCTGTGGAGTGCACACTGCCCTGGCACATACCATCTGACAATCAATGATGACTCAACCTGACACTGATCCTGAATGTCTGGAGAATCAACGGTCCAAACCATATCAGCCTGAGATTGTTCACCTGGAAGTGTTACAATGTGTGCATTCTTACCTACACAGACACCACCAATGCAGTTTCGTGAAAAAACACAATCATGCAGCTAAAATGAATACCCACTTGCAAAATGCAACATGAGGACAGTGCCATGTCACCCAACCCATCCCCAGCACCGCCACACGCCACACCGTGCATTGTCATGCTATGTGCCGGTAAACAAAGTAATCCCCACAACATGACACAAGTGTCACAATGTACAGTGTCCCTAATTGAAACTCGCGACACCTGAAATGCTCACAGTAATGCAGGACCAACAACACACTTGAGCAGGTATTTAGCAATAACACTTATCAGCCACTGACCCTCTAAACTACCATTAACATGACATTACGAATGTAAGGAATTAGTAGTCTCACCACCTCGAAATGCTTGCACTCCCACCACTTCCAACTGTACAGTGTTGCCGCCATGTAGAGTTGTAGGTGCACTGCTGCCAACATGGACCCCATCTCCAAAGTACAGGGCCTTGTGTAGATATGAGGAAAGGACCTGCAAATTAGGAGGTAGACACGGATGATGAGTTACACATCAATGCAACATGCAGTGTACAACACAACAGCAATATGCTCTAGGAATGTATACACAGTATTGACTAGACTACCCACACATGTAGTGGGAGTCCAATGTCACCATGTACGTCAATGTCACTTGGGCACACCCTTTGCAAGCCCATGGAACCGGGAAGCAGGAGGGGTGTGTGTGACAAAAACCCAAGCATCTGAACCAAATACATG